>NC_143161.1:6912798-7215298 GCF_041381405.1 Jatropha curcas
GATTACTTGCTTCGACATGAGCCAAATCAAACCAATACCCACCAAATTGGTTTCCATCACCTACTTGACGCACAACAAGCAGTGGATATGCTGCAATACGATATGATGCTTTCAAAATAACAGTTCCATGAAATGAATGATCATAGTGGTCATATTCTTTCGACAGAACCACATGCAGCATGGTCTGACCAGGAGCAGATGCATATATATAGGTCCATGAGCATGATGGACCATAAACTAAAACAGGCAGCTCATCGTTTCCTGGATTTTCTAAAACAGGTGGCACCTCTGTTGCATTGACAACAACAAAAGATTCACTTCCAGCTTTCCATTTCATGAATGAATGGAAAGCATCGCAACGATAGAAAAAGGCACCTGAAAATGGGAAAGACAAGTTAACTTAAAAATCAAACATCTATAACAAGAAAAGTATATTCCAGCTGATTGCAAGAAATTTAATCACCATTCAATGCTTTCATTGTCACAGCAGCAAGAAGATGTGATCCTACAACAGTCTCCACAGGGAAGTTTTGCAGCATAACCATGGATGACGGAATAGAAACTTCAACAACCACCTAGTAGAAGAGGAAAAAGAAAAAGATTGGTTAACAGCAATCACAAAGTGGACCCAAAGAGCAGAAAATGTATAATATCTAATTCTAAACTAGCCCAGATGGTAAAATTTCATATATCAACAGCAGAAGAAGCTATAACACAGTCAAGAGTGATTAACTTATTGCTTTTGTGAAGCTCCAGAAACTTCACTCAACACCCACCCCCAAAAGAGACACACATGCACAGATAAAATAAATAAATAAATGACATGGGAGAAACAGAGACCTCAGCAAGCATACTAGTTGGAATGATATTTACATCATTGGACATGCTTCTGAACAATAGGCATACATGCAAGGTACTCCAAAAGATATCACTTTGGGAAGCACTAATAACATAGCACCAGTAGTATCTTTGTAATGGCACAATCACCATTGAGGCATTGACATAGAATTGCCATTAGATACGGGGAGATCAAAGGACATTTGAGGTTTTGGAGAAAAAGCTACATCCATTTTTTTTTAATTAGATATAATATGGTCCCATTAAATGAAATGGAATTAATAAATCAAACATAAAAAAAAAAAAAAAGAAAAGAAAAAATGGAAACCACTCTAGATTATAGCTTCAGCAACAACGATGTCACTAGGGGTTGCCACCAGTCCGGTTCGAACCTGAACCAGACCGGGAAAAACCTGGACTGGAAACAGCCCAGGAACAGCGATCTTGAACCAGAGTAGGACTAACAGGGGAGAGCTCAGTTCCAAGCCCGCCCTCAAAGGCTTTGGGATCTAAAATCTTAAGGATTGTTTTAGGTCCCGCTTCATTTTCACTCTAGCCCTGAACCGCCAGTTCAATGAACCAGCCACTTAATCAACTCAGCAATTACAAATAAATTATGTGGATGTACTCAAGATGATTCACAAGGAACAAACAGCATGAAATGGATCTATCAAACTGTCATAAATACAGTTAAATGGTGCAATGCGGTAATGATAACACAAGTAATAAAATTGAAGGTGAGCAATACTTCAAAGTCCAACTTCTTGTTAAACAAGCTACTGTGTATGGGGGCAAAATCCTTTGATGTAAGGCAATGAGATGGAAAAAAGGAAGAAGAGAAAACCAGCAATGGAGCCAAACAAAGGAAGAGAGCTAGACAAGCAGAGACAAATATAAAAAGAGGACAGGTCTCCTCAACTCTGTTTTTCACTCAAAAACTGCAAGCAGAAGAATAAGCCTTAAAAGGAAGATCAGGAAAAGAGAACATATTATTCCAGTAACACTTTGATATTCTCTACCGTCAACTGGGAAATTCCAGTCATAAGGAAAACTTACAATAAGTTCTCAATACAAAAGATTTAAAAGAATATATAATGTATGTAAAATCCCTCACAGAAGTCTAAATAAATCCTACTTGATTGTGGAGAATATATGATGCAAGTAAAATCCCTCACAGAAGTCTAAATAAATCCTGCTTGATTTCCACAATTCTCTATCCCTCTCTCTTTATATGCCTCTCTTAGCAGCAGTTGAAATTCTCATTACTCATCACAAGAGACACAACTCAGTTTCCAGTACAAATAGCTCAGTATTAAAAACAAATTGATGATGCTTAGGATTTACAGAAATTCAATGGTTTCTAAAACTACAATTCCTAAAATAGAGAAAACTCATAAGATTATGTACAACAAGCAGCACACTATTCCAGATCACTAATCTCAATCATATTCTTTTGTTTTATATGATAATAAGAATGAAACCAGTAACTTCTCTTATATTTGGGTTTTAGCTCAGCTGGTATACCTGGGGGTATGCCATGTGAGGGTTGAATCAATCTTCCCCCAAGAACCAACAAAAATAAAAGTAAAAATGAAGATAGCTTGTAAATTATAAACACAATACCATACTACCTCATCATAATTGAATGAATCAAAAGCAGACACGACTCTGACTGTTGCTTTACCAGGCCTCTTTGCTCGAACAACCCCTGAAGCAGATATTGATACAATAGCCGCATCTGAAGAAAGCCATTCGTAATCACTAGATGTTTCTCCACAACCTACATGACACAATTGCTTTCTCTGTGATCAGAAGCAAGCTAAATACCTATGTAGTTATAATTGCACATATACAAACTACCAACCTCCAGTAGCCTTTAGTTCCACCTCCTGGTAAACACCTGGGGCCCAAGGAAGGAGAATAGTCTGAGATGTACCGCTTGTTCTATCCAAACTAAACTTCACTTGGTCACAAACGATTATTTCTTGCACAACCTCAATAACCTATGAAGAAACCAGAGCCAGATTAAAAAGTTAACCATTCAGCAATGGAATGGATGACCTGAGGACTGCCGGTGGAAAAAAGGAACAAATGCAAAATATTGTCAAAAGAAAAGCAAGAAATCTCACCTCCTTTGTCTCCTGGTGTCCACTAAAATAAGTTAAGGAAGCTGTCAGCTCTCCCAGCCCCTGGGAAGTTGCTTGCAGTATTCTAGAATTGTGCCAGCCATACTTGGCCTCAATATCCTCTAATGGCAAGGAAGTTGTCCAAAGACCAGAATGTTTGTCATGCAACTTAAGATCATCACTCTGCAATGCAGGAAAGAGAGAGTTAAGTGGAAGAAAATCAACAAATAGTGAGCAAAGTATCAGAATATTTTGGCAAACATCTTCCATGCCCAAGAAGTAATAACAAAGAAGTCTGAAGCAAATAAGTGGCAGAAGAGAGCAGACATCTAGGCAAAAAGACAAGTAAAACAATTATTCCACAAACTGAAAATTCAATAATAATTGGAAAATAGGAAATACAAGAGTATGAGCGCAGAGTCATGACATAAAAAAAAAATGCTGAGAGTAAAGCATAGATGGAAAACAAAACATGAACAACATCAGAATTGTTTCATACCTCTTTCACAGAAAAGTCGGTCCAAAATGCAATGACTTTGAAGATAAAGCCCATTCAACGGGTTCAACCATCTTTATGTTTCTTTCCTAAATTTCAATTGGTAGAATTTAAACATAGGATTTGCATAATAAAGCCAAGAATCAAGGGAACATTCATTTGGAGGGTAATGGGGGATAACAATTAAAAGGGTTAACTGCTTAGTCCCATTACCCTTGTTTGGTAGGTTTTCTTTACTTTTAAAGGGGTTAAAGGTTCTTTTTAGTTCAATTTTATTAATCCACTCTCACTAAGTTAAAGGGGCAAAGAATAGAGCGAAAAGGAAATATTTTTTTTAATATCCCATCAATATTAAATTAATATAATAAATATAATTTACTATAATAAAATATTAAAATAACATGATATTTTTAATAGAACATAATAATATTTTGATGTAACAATTTAAAATTATTTTATTTATCTGCATGTATCACGATTAAATTTTATTATATACTACAAAAATAATAAACATTATGTATTAGAATAAAAATAGTCATATAATATTAAAGTAATGTAGATAAATATTGTTTATTAGAATAGACAATTAAAATAATAATGATATAAAAATAATATTATTTTTAGAAAATATTTTCACAATATAATATAATATTCAATAATAATGAAATAAAATTTATCATAATTATAATATTTATCAATATTAAACTTATACCATACTAATTTAAATTACACCAAATTTTTTCTTTTAAAATTGTACCACAAAAAGTATTTCAAAACCTTATTATTTTGGACATAGCAAATATTGGAACAAAAGATTCATATAGCCGACTCCAACTAGTTTGGAACTAAGACTTAATTGTTATTGTTATTATTTGTTATTTTTATGCTTTTATAATTTTTATATTATAGCATCAATCTAGCGTTTTTAAACACCTACCAAACACACCAACCCATTACCCTATAATATTTATTCTCCTAACTGTTACACTCTTAAAGATTACCCTTGTATCCTTTAACCCCATTTATTAACCTCATACCAGGCATACTTTAAGACTTATCTTCACGTGGATCTATTAAATCTAACTATGACCATCCAGAAATAGAAATGCAACCAAAGAACTTAAGAAAAAAAAGCTCTATGGTTTCATGTTATTTCTTCCAATGCAATGTTACTTGACGAAATGCATGTTGGCAAAAAGAAAATACAATTGACAATGAACCTGTCAAAAATCAAGACTGGCAGCAATAGGAGAAAGATCGAGTTACCTCTGTAATGTAGATTTCATGCACATCAAGTCCCCGTGAGAAAACCTTCATTTGAATAAGATATTGACGCCCAGAAACAACATGCCAAGTTTCCTTAGATGGGAAGGCTTTCATTCCTTCCACGGGATCACCGGAATTCAATAATGGCATTATGTACAAGCGTAAACTATCTGGTAGAACCACATTAAGCGAAGACATTTGCATGTGACCAGCAACTCTAGTATCTTCGACAATGACAGTGGTTACGCCTAAGTACAGTGCACGAACAAAACCTATCTTTGAGCCCACCTCAGCAACAGAAGTGTTCAAAACAGACCAATTATGATGTGGAGATGGTAGAGTTACCACTGCAAATGACAACAGAAAAGGGTAGTAAGACGACGGAAACTGATATGAATGGTAAAACTTAATGTAACTTCTCAGCAACTTTACAATGGACCATAACATACCAATAGAAAAAAAAATAAGAATTTGATGGAAGAAAGAAACATATGAAAGGCCGTGACGATATTTCTATGCGGATGATGACAAAAGAATTAAATGCGCATTCGCACGCCCAAGCCAAGACAAGCCCAAAAATAGAATCCCAGTTGAAACTGTCCCTTTCAACTAAAATATTTTTCTTCCACCATTAGCAATTGATACTTAAGAGAATATTACATAAGTCCTACTCAAAGAAAATCTAAAGAGATAATGATTTGAACCACAATTTAAATCAGTGAAAGAAATCAAAATGTTTAGCTAGGTTAATGCTAAATTCAGAGTTCCATGTCACATAGCATAATTATGGCTTATGGAAGTAAACTCATCAAGCCTGATAGTGAACAAGAAATAAACCTTGTGGGATATTCCCACGGATAACTTTAAGGCTGTAATGAAAAGCAGCACCAATGAGGACAAAAACAGGTGAGGGAGGCTCAAGTGACATTGCTTCTGCCACTGTTAAAATAATCTTATCGGCCAGGTAATTGAATTGTGGCTCAAGCAAATGCACAGAAACCTTTTCATGTCCAATTCCAACCCCTTTCACCACATACAAATCTGAGAATACACCCTGCACCACAAATCATAGAAAACTGTGAGAGTCCTATACCAGAATCTGCTACGTCTTTGAAATGGCTTATTATATTATCAACTACTTGCAGACATACACTATCTTCAAGTTTTATTTGGATGTTTAAGTCACCACATAGTCCACCACAATCACTCAGGGGAGACTCCTTAAGAGGAACATGAACAAGGTGGTGGGGCAGTTCACCAGTTTCAGGAATCAGCTGCCACATGAATTGCAGGCCCACCAATGATGAGAATACGTTATCTGCAGTATAGGTTCGCAAGTGAATACAAACAAAACCACAGATGTATCAGTAAGTAGCAAGGGAAATGTGAGAATAAAATTGTCAACCTGAAAAGGTGGCTCAAAATTGAAACAGAATGTCATCTGACAAAAATATAACAAAATTCTTCCACAGCTAGCAGTAAGCAATTTGTACAAAAATTAGACAGAAACCAATGATTTTCAGCACAAGCAAAAATTCATCAATCTCATGTAAGATCATATCTGAGACTGAAATCATCTAGCGCCCAAGCACTCGGTAGGAAAAAATAAACACCAAGCTTGAAATTTAGTGAAACACACCATCAATTTCAAAAGAATTTGAAATTTATTTCAACCAATTCAGTGAAGGCTTTCTGTTCAATGTTTTGAATGGAGAGAAACCCTACAGTAGCTCTTAACTTTTTAACAATACATAACATCATGTAGGCGTTATTAGCATCAAAGATAAACCCAAATTTTCGGAGATTTAATTAATAAAACAAGTGATATAAAATTAAATTTTGATCAGAAATTCAGTAAAACCGTGTTGTTAAATTCACTAAAAAAATGGAATCATATATATTCATCAAAGAAAAAAAAATCTCAACAGCCAACAAAAAGGCATTAGCATATCAGACACCTTCACTATCAAAGGCACGGACGCGAAGAGTAGCAAGACCATCCAAATCCAGTTTAATAGAATTATGGAATATCTGAATTCTGGAAATGTTGTCAATGAAAACTTTGCAGCGAATAACGATTCCTGAGTGTACATCAGCAGCATAAACTGCAGTCTCCTTTCTACCACCGAAAGAAGCAATCGATCTCAATCGAGCACTCGTTGAGCAGTGGCTGGTTAAGTTATACTCAGGTAGAACAGATAAAATATCATGATGATCCCATGACCTGCAACAAGTTATTTACAGATCAGACATTTGAACAAACATTGAAACAGTAGAAACATATTGTAATACTAATTATCAGTATATTTATTTTAAAAAAAAGATCCAAAATCAAGCATTTAAAGATACTATTTGAGGCAGTAGCAGACATTTTCTAATACTGACAATAATAATAATTATTATTATTATTATTATTATATGTCGATGAAGAAGATACCATTTGAAGCAGCCATCACTTCCTTGAAGCCGGTACTCTACAGGATGCGTCATTTTTGGAGGCAAAAGTATGTTAACATCAGCAATGTGAGGACCAGAAGCCGAAAGCGACGCCCTTCCCTCCATCATCAAAAGAAGGAAAGCCGCCAAAATTGCCGTTCGAATTAGCATCTTCGAGTAAGTTAATCTAGCAGGAGATTTCGCTCAATAGATTGCAGCTAAAGTAGTTCTACTGACATCAACATAGTAATTGCCTAAGTTTAGCGAGAAATGGAGGGAAAATATTCGAGTTACGTTGAAGCAAAAATGGAAAACCCTAAAATCAGGGTTTTAGCGGTTTTAAGGAGGGGATCATAGAGGGACGTCGAGAGTATTCGAAACCAGTTTTTGGGGCATCAGCTCTCTCACCACTTGACGGGAACTTTCAATTAATTAAAAGAAAATTAACGCGGTGGAATAATAGAAATGGGACACACAGAAATTTATGTGATTCACTCTTAACTGTTTAGGGCTACGTCCACGGGACAAATTCTGAATAATTCTTCCACTATTAAAAATAATATGTACACAAAGAGGGTAATACAAAAATAGTGGCACTCAAAGTGTTTCTCAAAAACATCCCAAACTCACTATTTTTCTCTCCCCTAGTTTTAGAAAACCCTTCCTAAAACTAGATAACCTCTCTACATTTTTTTTTTCTTCTTCTGTTGTGTGTTTTTGTGTTGTGCTGTGCTTAAATGAGCTTCGTCTGCCTCCTTTTATAGGCAGTTCAGTGAATGAGTCGTGTATAATTCATTCACGTCTTTATACTTTGTCAAAGAAAAATTGCCTAACTTTTCTTCTTTTTCAAATAACATGTTTTCCTTTTTTTTTTTTCTTTTCAAAGCGGGTGGGTCCTACATGTCGGAGGGACCCACAACAACTCTCCCCCCCCCCCGACGACATGGTGGAACTCTCCATTCTTGGCGCTTTGACACACAGCTCAGACTTCTCTTTTTACCTCAGTTGTTGACAGAGCAACACACTTCTGTAATATTGACTGCCACGACACGGCTCCCCCTGCAAATGTGATTGGATATCATGAAAATCTATTTCACTGCAGTCCAATGTTCTTTTCCAGGATTTGAAAGAAACCGACTCACTACTCCGACTGAGTGAGCAATATCTGGCCGTGTACAAACCATAGCATACATTAAGCTTCCAACTGCTGAAGCATATGGAATCTTTTCCATTTCTTCCTTCTCTCCATCGATAGAAGGGCACTGTTTTGAGCTTAATTTAAAGTGATTAGCAAGAGGACAACTAACCGCTTTAGAATTCTCCATTTTAAACATTTGAAGTACTTTCTCAATGTTCTTCTCCTGTGACAACCATAATTTCTTGGATCTTCGATTCCTTGTAATCTTCATGCCAACAATTTGCTTTGCTGGTCCCAAGTCTTTCATAGCAAAAGACTTACTTAGCTATTTCTTCAAGCTATTAATTATGACCAACAATCAACATACCAACCACATAGAGCAAAAAAGAATATAGTCATCATCAGAGAATTTCTTCATAGAAACACAGTGATCTGAAGTAGTCTTTCTGTAGCCATGCTCCCCATAATAGACTCAAACTTCTTGTACCACTGTCTCGGTGCCTGCTTCAAGCCGTACAGGCTCTTCTTCAATTTGCAAACACAATCCTCTTTTCCTACGAAACCTCTGACTGCCCCATGTATATTTCTTCTTCCAAATCTCCATGTAGGAAGGTAGTCTTTCCATCCATTTGCTCGATTTCCAGATCAAAACTTGTGGCCATTCCGAGCACTGTCCAAATGGATGTCATTTTCACAACTGGTGAAAAGATCAAAATCAATACCCTTTCTTTGATTGAATCCTTTCACAACCAGTCTAGCTTTGAATCGTGGTTGGGAGCTGTGTTCTTCCTGCTTGATCCTAAACACCCACTTGTTCTTCAAAGCTTTCTTGCCTTGAGGCAACTTCACCAGCTCAAATGTTTCATCCTCATGCAAGGACTTTATTTCATCTTGCATGGCTTCAATCCAGTTCCTCTTGTGTTCATTTTCCATAGCTTCTTCAAAGCTTTCAGGTTCTCCCCCATTAGTCATTAGTACATACTCATTGACTGGATATCTAGTAGATGGTTGTCAGACTCTACTAAATCTTCTTAATGTTTGAGAACCTTCCAGCGCTGGTGGTTGAACATGAACACCATAATCTTCATCTGGTTCATTCTGATTAGGAACTTCTGAATTTTCTAACTCTAGCACTTGTTCTTGTGGAACACTTTCTTCATCTCCAATTTGTCTGTGTTCTATTGGAGGGACTCTCTGTATGTCTATTGAGTCTTCATCAGATCTATTGGCACTCTACTTCAATATCTTCAATAGTCTGATCTTCAACAAATACAGCATCACGATTTCTTATAATCGTCTTCTGGATTGGGTCATAAAACTTATAGCCAAATTGGTATTGGCCATAGCCAATGAATACACACTGTCTAGTCTTGACATCAAGCTTCGACCGTTCATCCTTCGGGACATGTACGAAGGCTTTGCAACCAAAACCAGCAAATGATCATAGGAAACATCCTTTCCTAACCATACTCTCTCTGGAGTATCATACTGTAGAGGGAAATAGGGTGAATGATAAACTGTTGTGAGTAAAGCTTCACCCCAAAATCTCTTAGACAACTTTGCATGTGAAAGTAAACAGCTGACTCTCTCCATCAAAGTTCTGTTCATCCTCTCAGCCAAACTGTTCAGTTGCGGCATCTTAGGAGGTGTCGTTTGATGTCGAATGTCATGCTCTTTGCAGAAAGCATCAAATGGCCCAATGTATTCTCCACCATTATCTGTCCTGATACACTTGAGCTACTTGCCTGTCTGTCTCTCAACCAGGTTTAGAAGACTTCTTCACCCCCCAAAATCTCTTAGACAACTTTGCATGTGAGAGTAAACATCTGACTCTCTCCATCAAAGTTCTGTTCATCCTCTCAGCCAAACTATTCAGTTGTGGCATCTTGGGAGATGTCGTTTGATGTCGAATGCCATGCTCTTTGCAGAAAGCATCAAATGGCTCAGTGTATTCTCCACCTGATACACTTGAGCTTCTTGCCTGTCTGTTTCTCAACCAGGTTTAGAAGACTTCAATGTGTATACCTAGGTCTTCCTAGAATGGTCATCAATAAATATCACAAAATATCGGTTTCCACCATATGACATTATCAATGGTCCACACAAATCTGAATGAATAAGATCTAATACATTCTTCATTCTAGAAGGAGGGGTAATCTTGAAAGCTACTCTGTTTAGCTTTCCCGCCATACAATCAGGACACTTGTCTAGGTGAACTTCGTCCAATCCAGGTAATATGTTCTTTCTTGCCAGAGTTTTCTTACTCATGAGGCGTAGTCGTTTATGCCACAATTCAACTGTACTATCATTCTCCGCTACACTCAAAGTGTCTTGTGAGAGTTTTGCATGCATCACGTACAGTTTTCGGTCTTTAGCTACCACAAATGAACCTTTTATGAGCTTCCACTGACCATTTCTGAAGGTGCTACATAAACCTTCATCATCAAATCTACCAACTGAGATTTGGATGCATGCTCGAAAGCCCATTCCTCGTCAGTCTTCTCTTCCGGTTTAGTTCAACTTGTAACACCCCTTCCCGGTTCACCCGAAAACCCGAATGAACCGAGTCGAGATGCTACAAACTGGATGACTGTATGTCCTATCATGCTGACTTCATACTGTATATAGAAAATACTAGCATGTTGATGCTGATAACATTAATAATGTATATAATATTTACAACTCATACGGTGATCAAAGACTGTCCAATTGTTATTCATGGAAAGGAATTTCCAGGAGATCTTATGGAGTTGCCATTTAGGGAATTTGATGTTATTTTGGGCATGGATTGGCTATCTCGACATAATGCTCTAGTTGATTGTGCAAAGAAAAAGGTGACATTATCTACACCAGCAGGGGAAGAGATTACAGTAGTCGGGAAGCGGCGAAGTTTTCTGGGTTTAGCCGGTTATTACAGAAGATTTGTAAAGGGATTCTCCATCATTGCATCACCTTTAACCAGACTGTTGAAGAAAGAGGTTGTATTTCAATGGGATGCTAGATGTCAGCAGAGTTTTGACATTTTGAAGAGAAAGTTGACTGAAGCACCAGTGTTAACTCAGCCAGTGTCAGGTAAAGACTTTGAGATTTACAGTGATGCCTCTCATACTGGGTTGGGATGTGTACTCATGCAAGATAAAAAAGTGGTCGCCTATGTCTCCAGACAATTGAAACCACATGAGTTGAATTATCCAACCCATGATTTAGAACTAGCAGCCATTGTTCTAGCATTCAAAGTATGGCGGCATTATCTGTATGGTGAAAAGTGTTACATGCCATAAAAAGGATAGATAACATACTAGCATGTTGATGCTGATAACATTAATAATGTATATAATATTTACAAGACATGATACTGTTTACAAAGTGATTTGGGCCCAACTGTGTGCCCTGTACATGCCATAAAAAGGATAGATAACAGATAGACAGGAAAATGACTAGCTACCCTGAAGACCGTGTCTTCTACAGATGAACTTCAGCAGTTGTACTCCGACTCTCTATGAACCAGTCTCAAAACCTGCGAGTTAAACAGGTAACTCGCTGAGCTAATAAAGCTCAGTGGATATCTCAATATAAAATAAACAAATAAACACATACATATGTCAAAGAACCATGTAAACACATATAGCACAGATAAGCACACAAATCATGTCATGTTCAGTTTACTTTGATGGTCTTTCTTTCTCTTTATTATACTGTATGATTAAGTCAAAATATCTGTATGGCTCCATAAGGTTATAGCGAAACCGAAGTGATAAGATAAACTGTATAAAACTGTATGAAAACTGTATGCTTGGCTGCTATGGCCTGTATAATCATATCCACTCAACGGCCTGTAGCCGGAGTTCCAAACTGTATGGGGCGCAGATCTGCTATTCTATGTCGCGACATAGCCTTATCTACATGGTTTCTACCTAACCTCGATGGAGCTTATTATGTACATGTCAATAATATAACACCATAATACATAAATGGTTGCATAACTTCATAGTTCATCATGTTGATTTGATTTCACATCATATGAATGCTTGTATGTTGTTTTAATCCATGTTCTTATGTTGTATTTTTGTTGAAGAATGATTGGATGCATGTATGTGGAGCAAAGGAATGTAATTGTATAGAAAATGAAGTCCAAAATGCATGAAAACACAAGTCGCGAGCGCGCAGGGAACAGTCGCGAGCGCGAGATGCTTCCCAGGGACAAGTCGCGAGCGCGTCTTCAAACCTCGCGAGCGCGAGAAGTGCATTTGAGAGTCAGAGAGGTTTTTGGCCAAAGTCGCGACCGCGCAGCACAAGTCGCGAGCGCGAGATGAAGTCGCGAGCGCGCTTGTGGAGTTCGCGAGCGCGAAATGTGCCATTTGAGAGTCAGAGAGTTTTTGGCCAAAGTCGCGACCGCGCATATGATCCTCGCGAACGCGAGTTGTGCAATTGAGAGTCAGAGAGCTACCTGACTCAAGTCGCGAGCGCGCAATGGGAAGTCGCGAGCGCGACGTGCTTTCCAGCATGCGCGAGCGCGCGACGTGATTCTGTGCAGTCTGTATTCTTTTGGCCATAACTCTCAATATACAACTTCAAATTGAGTGATTCAAAAACGCGTGTCAAGCTAACACAGAAAGGAACAAATAACTCTTCTATAACACTTCCTAATTCCATCATTTAATAGGGTCAAAATCAAGATGAAGTTGTTGGTAACATTTCCAGCAAACTCTGTTTCCACTTCATATAGTCATCCCCTGTTTTCACATCATATCCAATCTTCTCACTCAACAATAAGCAACATATCATCTCACTAGCAACACACCACACAATTTACATGCAAAGAAACTAGTAAACAACATGAGATATCAAACCTTGACGTCAAAAGCTTGAACTCTGTTTCAGCTTCTCTTTTCTGCAGCTTTTGAACTTTCTTCTCCTATACACAAGAATTCTCATAACTCATCTCCAATATCACTAAATGAAATAGGAAATAACATCACACTTCAAGGAATTCTACTTACTTGAAGTTGACTTAATGCTTAACTATGTTGACAATGGAAAGAAAATGGGCGGGACAAGTAAGAAGAGAAGGAGAAACGGGAAAATGGGAAAGTGAGTTGATAAGAACGGGTAGTCTCTAGAAGAAGTGGTTGGCTGTGTAAACTCTCTAATTGGTACCTCAAGTGTACAAAGGCTACAACTTAATACCCAAGCTGTATATTTTAATGCAAACAAGTCCTAACCTTTATTTGCAAATAAATCCACTTATCATCCATTCTACCCCAACCAGGTTTGGTTCAACCCGACTAAACTCAAGAGGATGTTACACAACTAAACACAGGCAAATGCATTTTGATTACCATAAGGAGATCTCTCATGTCTTCATATATGGTAATTCCCGCCATTTAGACTGATCATTTTGCTTGTCCATTTTGACTTGCGCAGAAAATCATCATCAACATAAACCGTATACGTGAATAGTAGTATACGTGGATAGTGCCATGAATAGTAACAGTATACTTGAATAGTAACTGTATGCATGAATAGTAACTGTACATGTGAATAGTGCTGGACGTACTTGAAATGGACTCAGCAACAGTAACGCCAGAAGTACTGTTCACCGTAAACTTTGAGTTACTATTTTACTATTCATCACTAAGTCGATTATGCAACGTCTTTCCTAGCGGACAGCACCAATGGACTCGTCGTAATTTTCTCTTCGTCATGGTATATTTATTTTTAAAATATATCCACGGATCTGGTACCGCTATCTGACCGGCTGGCCCTGCCGAAACCTTCGGCTCTGATACCACTTGTTGAGCATCAACTCTGATACCAGTTTTTGGGCATCAGCTCTGATACCACTTGTTAGGAACTTTCAACCAATTAAGAGAAAATTAACGCAGCGGAATAATAGAAATGGGACACACAGAAATTTATCTGGTTCACCCTCAACTGTTTAGGGTTACGTCCACAGGACAAACTCCAAATAATTCTTCCACTATTAAAAATAGTAAGTACACAAAGAGAGTAATACAAAAATAGCGGCACTCAAAGTGTTTCCCAAAAACACTCCAAAATAATTTCCTCACTATTTTTTTCTCCCCTAGTTTTATGAAACCCTTCCTAAAACTAGATAACCTCTCTACATTTTTTTTTCTTCTTCTTCTGCTATGTGTTTTTGTGTTGTGCTGTGCTTAAATGAGCTTCGTCTGCCTCCTTTTATAGGCACTTCAGTGAATGAGTCGTGTGTAACTCATTCACGTCTTTATACTTTGTCAAAGAAAAATTGCCTAACTTTTCTTCTTTTTCAAATAACACGTTTTCCTTTTTTTTTTCTTTTCAAAGCGGATGGATCCCACATGTCGGAGGGACCCACAACAGTTTGTGCATGTTGCAAAATTTTATCAGAAGGAAAAATTCTCGTTGAACCGAGAAAACATTACATGTCGTTTAATCGTGTCTTGGTTATTAAAATTACTTGTTTTATTTGGATGAATGTACGAAACAACAATATCATTTTACATTCTAATTTTACTTTTCTCTTATATTACTTTCTCCCTTTTCTCAATCGTAGCATAAAAATTTTCTTCCACACGACATGGAAAATTTTCTCTCTGAAATTAAAAGACATTTAAACTTGACTCATTTTTATTTCAATAATAACTAGATGAAGGCTCGCGCGTTGTACGGATTACTTTGCCAGTTTATAATTTATAATTTATAAACAATATGTATTTTTAATAAATGAATCATATTTAATTTATAATTTAAGATTCATTTTTTCCGCAGGTTGCTTTATTAAATTTGTGTTATATAGAAATTATAATGCCCTTAATTTATTTAAAATAATTATAAATTTCAATTAATCTAGCAAAGTTTTAGTTAAAATTTATAATTCAAACACTTTTTTTTTATCTTAAATAATTCTATATAAAGTATAAAATTATAGAATTCGAATAATTCAATGTGGAAAATATACAACAAAATAATATATAGATGAGAAAAAAATTAAATAATTTTATGTGGATAATTTTATGTTAAATTAAAAATGTTAAAATCATGAACAAATAATACAGAATCCCGAAAAATAAAGTTACTGACAATGCAAATAACACATAAACAAAATTAACTATTACTAAATCAAGAATTATAAAAAAATTAGTTAAACTAAATTTAAATTTAAAATTAATTTTCATTCTATTGTTCATATGGTGCGTAACCTTGCCATATTTTGAAGATTTTTACTCAAATTGCAATTTGAATAGTTGAAAATTCGAGTTTCTTGTTGAGACATTTGTCAATTGTTTAATTTATAAAATAATTATATGTAGTTTATTACCACATGTTAGGGACATTTGACCACATAGACGGACTGAAAGCAAAGGAAGAACTCAACACATACCGCCTCTTACCCGAAAGTTCCTCACGCCAAGAGCCAATCAAAAACTTCAATAATAGAATCACTTAATAAGTGAATTACCTGCTACTTTAAGAAAGTTGACAATTGCATTTGCTTACCTCTTATTTTTTTGAATATCCTTACCTCTTATTTTATCAATTAAAAATATTAAAAGTAAATATTTCTTTTTTTTTGGGTATTTTGTTCATATGATGTAAAGATGGAGTGGTAATTAATGAAAATTTTTTTTTTTGTGCAATTTGTATATTCTAAATAAATTCACGAGGGAAATTAAGCATTACTTTATATAAAAAATTGATAGATTAATATAGACTTACACCTGAATTTTAATTACAAGGAAAGTTTATATGTAATCTTGCATTCTAAATTGATCAATTAAACTCTTTAATTTATAAAATAATTATATATTAAATATTTTAATTTATAAAATTGCACCTATTAAACATAAATTTATATATTTTTCAATTAGTGGAATATCGTATTCAACAAGTGAGACAAGTTATATATCTTTTAATATAAATTATTAAATAATGATATTCACGTCATTATCCATCTTATACATCTTTCAATTTTGTGAGTTAAAATTTTATAATGAATGTAATCCTATACAAGTATCTAATAAGTATATTTTACAAGACAAAAGGTTTAATAAATCATCACAAAAGTTAAAAGTGCCATTAAATTTTTCTAATTTATTTTATCTTTAAGATTAATTAATTATATAGCAACATAAAACTTTATTTGTAATTATATTTTCGAAAGTAAATATTGTAAAAGATAATGACTTTTATTTTATAATTTTGGTGGAATTTACAATGTGAGTTATTGATTTTTGGTTTCTACTATAATTATATGATAATTGAATTTGAAAATTAAATGAAGGGAATTAATGATGAATAGTGAGTTTCAATTAATTAATTTATATGGAGGTAACGGCAGTGAAAGAGGGAGAGAAAGAAAGAAAGAAAGAAAAAGTTCGTGGTGAAGAGAAGAGAGAGAGAAATTTAAAATTAGAAAATTATTATTATTATTACATATATATTAAAAAAATTATTATCTTTTCAATTTTAAACCGATTAGTATAATCCCCAAATATTTTTCGAATTGAAATATTAATTAGAGGTCGATAAAACCAAAAATTGAATTACATATTTTCCAAAAGCGATTCATAACCAAATTATGGAAATAATCAAATTTAATTTAATTGAAAAGATTTAATTTAATTGGTTCGATTTCGAATTTTGGTAAATTTGATTTATTTTCTATAAATCAAAACAACCTACAATCCTAAATCAAACTAAATAACCGAACCAAAAAAGCTGAACTGTATGAATTCAGTTTGGTTTTCCGATTTTAACTTATATTTGCTTAAATTTTAAGTTGGGATAGAATTTTGGAGAGTTACAAAATTTAGAGTACTCAAACGGCAAGCCATTAGACACAATACAAATGTTCCTAAAGATAAGAACTTGAAAATGTAATAATTAGTGAAGGAATAATCATCAAGACTCTAAGAAATTAGGCCTCAGAACTCGAGAGGTGACTGATTTGGAACAAATGAATCATAAGCGTGGAATTCATTTGCAAATGAATTTATCATGTTATAATTTAAAATAAAAAATTCAATTGAATTCCACAAAATTATTTTTGAAATAAATTTTTAAATGAAAATTCATTTGCCTTTATTTCTTATAACACCCTTGACATAATAATTTAATAAAAATGAATAACAAACACAGATTATATTTATTATGTACAATATAATAACTTGTCATTTTTTTATTAAAATATAAATAATAAATTTCATATAAATAAGTATACTAATATTTCACGCTAATTAATTAATTATATAAGCAGTAACATTTATCATAATAATTATTAATTATTTTTAATTGATATAAAAAATTTTGTTGATTTAAGTAATTAATTTGGAAACTAAAATTATTAAGAATGTTACTATTGTTTTTAATTGCATTTGAAAACAATTGTTGATGCTCAGTTGTTATAGTTTCATAATAATAATAATAACTAACATTATTACAAGACTTCAAAAAAAAAAAAAAAATGTCATTACTGGTTTGAAATTTTCTAAAAAAATAAAAAGCAAAAAAAAAAAAAATATATATATATATATATATAAACTAACGTCATTATTGGATTAAAAAAAAGACATTGTTATAATTTGGAATTTTCCAAAGAAAATAAATAAAAAGGAAAAAAAATAAAAATAGTTGAGTTTTATAGTGGAGAGTAATTTTGTCAATAAATATTTTAAAGGTCAATTTTGTGAAACTCATTTACAAATTCCTTCAATTTTTGTAGAATTTGAATTACTCATACCCAATTTCATAGAATTTAATTTATAGAATTCAAATCTGTATTTTTTTTCATTCCATACCTAACATTTTGAATTTTCAAATAAATTCTATAAAATATCGTGAAATTCGTTTTTTCAAAACAGGCTCCGAAAGTATAATGGAAACTGAAAGTTATAATCAGTTCACTGCTCTGCAGTAGTTGCACTGTCAATATAAACAGTAACAGGCTAACAGCAAAAGGAATATAACTGAAACTATAATTGCCATCTTATTTGCCAAAGACAAGAAGAATTCAATCTTTAAGACAATGAAAAATCTGTACAGACAGTATTATTCTGTGAGCAAAAGCAGCTCTTTCTACATATTCTACAGCAGAAACATACATATACAACAAAAAAAGTAGTAGTTTTGTGTGCGACATATACCTTCTTTTTTTCTTCTTTGGAACTTTTTCTTTTTCTTTTTCTTTTTTTGTGATATCTTTAAATTCTTGAATTAAGCAACAACCTCGATGAATTTACGTGATGCCCATGTTTTAGCAGCATCAGAAAGCTTACTTTCCTCAACTTGAACTTGTATCAGTCGCGGCGAATTAAGAACAAGTAACTCAATAGCCTCAGCTTCAATTCCAGAACAATGCATGATATCAACAATTTCCAATTTCTTGCAACTCTTGATCATAGAAACAATTGCAGCACTAGTAAGTCCCTTGCAACCTCTTAACCTCAATTCAATCAAACAATTGCAAGAAACTAACATGGAAATCAACTCCTTATCCAGCAAAGATTCATTAAAAGATAAGTCTAATTTCCTTAATTGCCTCAAATTTTGACCTAACGTAGCAAGCAATCCTGATTCCCTTTCAACAACATCACAATTTATCAGTGCTAATTCTTTCAGGCCTAAATTTATGGCAATCCCAAGAGCTTTTAGCCCCTCACCAGTAACTAAACAACAACTCTGAAGCCTGAGAATTGAAAGAGTTCTAAAATTCATTGCCATAGCTAAGAGATGATCATTGTTTAGGTCTAAAGGTAATCGAAAATCGAGCTTTTGTAAATTACTCCTGCAATTACTAATAAAATGAAGTAAACCTTCTCTGCTACCACCATCATAAACCAACAGAGAATCCAAAGACTCACAATTCTCAGATAATTTTAATAAAATCCCATTCATTATACTCCTGCAAGTCCTTAGCTCCAATTGTTGAAGACCCTTTAATACACTAATAAATGACAAAAAAGACCCTCCATCACCAATACCTTCACAACTCTTTAGCTGCAATTTCTTTAGCTTTTTGCAACTTCTCCATAACCAACCAAAACCAAGATCATCTCTTCTAATTCCTGATAAGTAAAGACTCTCTAAACCCAATTCTGCATCAGTTTCTTCGTTTAAACACAACTCAGATTCTCTATTGCAATAAGAATCATCACTTTGACATAAATAAATAGATAATTCCTTTAAACAAGAAAATTTGGCAACCCAATTGAAAAAAAGAGGCCTACACAGAACAATAGTAAGAGAGGTAAGAAGGGAACATGTATTAGAGAGAGAAAGGAGAGAGGAGAAAGAAACAGGGCCAGCCAAGAACCTGAGGTGCTTAATCTTTAAGCAAAAGGTAGACACTATAAATAGAAGATGGTCATTGAAAGCTGTGGCGTTGGTTGTTAAGGTGGGGCCAGAGTCAGAGGAGAGGATGAGAGAAAGAGAGGAAAGAAAAGGATAGTGGGAAAGAAGAGAAGGCAAAGATTGAATTGTAGAATTATCATGGTCAATTCTAAGAGATAAAGAGGTTTTTGAAGTCCGGTAGAGGCGAAGCCACCGCTTAGACACCAAAGAAACCGATAATGAAGAAGAAGAAGAAGAAGAAGATGGTGATTCTGATAATCTTGTAAAGATTTCTTGAACCAGCTCATCACATAGCATATTATCCATGTTTTTAAGGTAATTTCCTGAAAATTCCTTCTTCTTCTTGCTACCTACCAAAGATTGAAGCTTTCTGGCTTTGTGGGTATTTTTGATTTTTTGTTTGCTTCTTTTCTTGACAATTGTCTTCTAGACTCTGGAACCCTGTGGGAGAGAGAAAGAGAGTTGAATTCTGGTTAGGTGATAGAGTTAAAATCGGAGGAATTGGTTTTGTTTGGAGTGAAAGAAAAAAGAGCACTGTTTTTTATTTCTCAATATAGGTGAAGGGAAGGATGTATATCCAAATATTGTGTAAGCAGTATTTTGAACCAAAATGGAGACAAATCAAAGGGGCTTCATAACTTCATATAGGCAATTAAGGCCTCTTAATTTTTTGAATAGTGAGGTCTTAAATCCCATCATTGGTGATTGAAAGAATGTACAATAAGGTTTATTTACCTAATTAAGTTAATCCGTTAATTTTGATTAAGAAACATTATCCTTATTTGAACAAATGTGATATAATCCAATTTAAAATTGGTGATTTAAGCTAAAGTTACAACCACCATGAGAACCATAATAATCTATCAATATTTGAATTTGTGGTTATATAGGAGAAATATGGCCAATAATTTTAAATATTAAATTTAGTGACTTACAAGAATTGTCAAAGGAATTAAGTTTAATTCTTTTTAAGTTCAGGCTTATAAGTGGAAGCACTCTCTGATCATTTTCTCCATCCACAACAGTGGAACACTCAACTTTTCATTTAAGGGACTTGAGTTCTTTTCATTCAAATCAACCTCATTAATAGGATTGAATTTCAGTTTGGTAATAATAAAAAAAATGTGAAATGTTATCACGAATTTATTTCACCTTATAACAATTGTGCTGTGAGCGCTTTATTTAAATTATAAAAAAAAAATTATTTTGCTATGCTTTTACTAAGAAAAGTGTTACTTTAAATGTATTAATTAAAATAAATTAATGGCTCCCATTCTTTTCAACTTTCCATTTGATTTAAGGTAATTGCGTATCCTTCATTTATTAAGGAAGTAATCGTTTTATCTTTACCTCAAAAAAAGACAATTAGTATTTGTTTTTATCAAAAAAATAGTTTAGTAAATAAGTTTAAACAGACTTACTGAAAAAAAAATATATTTTTATCAAAAAAAATATATTCAACTCCACATATAGTTTGTCAATATTTTAAGTACTTCCATCTAAAAAAGGCCTCAATGAAATTGCATGGAAGATTTCTGTGTATATTTATGGCCTTCACCGAACTTTTTAAAGAGTTGCAATTTCACTATAAATCGACTTTTGTATTCTGAGTATACTTATCAATTCAGTTGTAATTACACCCTAATTTACATTTAAGGTGTAATTGCGCCTTAAAAGTGAATTACAACACCCGAACATATCAATTTGTTTGCAATTGCACTCTGAAAAATAAACTAAGATCAAATTTTTAATTAAAATAATGTAAAAAAGGACCCCATACCCAAGTATTTAAACAATCAATAATAAAATCAAACCCACATATATATAATAAATAAAAAAAAAATCAAGATTGAATATTTGATTTTAAAATTAAACCAATTTTAAGATGCAAATATAATGAGTTGGGTATTAATTCAAATTAGGGTGTCATTGCAATTAGGTTGATAAGTTGAAGGTATCCATGATATAAAGAGCGATTTAGAGTAAAATTGCAATTACTCGAAAAATTCGGAGTGAAATTGAAGGTTAGAGCATATTTATTCATAAGTTGGATTTAAATTTCATTTTGCAAAGAAAATTATGAATTAAATCCATTATAATTTTTTTAAAAAGCAAATCCATAGGAATTTTGAAAATTAAAGATTTTCAAATCAAAACTTATACTTCAATCCATAAATATATTAATTTATTTCCGTGATAAGAGTGAGAATAAAAAATATAATGTAATAGTTTTTGTGAAAGTTGAGAACTCATTCGGTTTCTCTTTTATTAATAAAAAAAAACATAATATAATAATAAATTTTAGAAAAAGAACATTAATTAATTTATTTTTCCTTTTGGGTAAATAATGATGTAGCATACGGACTTATTAGGAAGAAAATTTGATTTTTCTTTTCTAAGATATACCACAAAAGAAAAGATGAAAGATTCCCAAAGAAAGGGAAAGAGTAGTTGGCCTTGGATTTTCATGGGTATCAACCCATCAAAGCCTTAATCATGAGATATTAAATTATTATTTAAAGAAGTTATAATTGTAGACAGAGCAGCCACGGATGATGGTGCTGATATGGAAATAAATATAATAAAATTAATTGACAATATTCGTAAATAAATTGATTGATAAAAAAATATTATATAATGTTGCTTTAATCGAAAAATACTGGTTTAATGCCTAAATTGACACGTGGAATAAAAAAAAATCAGTGGTGCCAACAAATGTCCATATCAATCCATTAAATTTTGTAACTTATATTTATTACAGATTTCAAACTTATAAAGTGCAACTATTAAATATAATTATTTATTAAAAATATATAATTTTCTATATTTTCAATCACCAGATATGTTAACTAAGTATGATATTTTAAGCATATTTTAATTAATTATTAAATAATAATTTTTATATTTTTTAATAAATACAATTTTATAAATGTTCAATAAGTTGAAAGATTAGCAAGTAAATATAAAAGTTAGGACGCCACTAATTTTTTTTTTATGAAGTGTTAATTAATGTATTTGGCAAAAAAAAAAAAAAAATCACATTTGATTAATATTTATGCCAGTTTTGATTTGCATTTATTACAAAATTATTTATTTTTTTTGTTGTCAATATACAGTTCTTTAAAAAATAAGTAATCTCAAAATCTGAATTAGGAGACAGATGATTAATGAATAAATATCCAATAGCTTAATCAAATATAATCATCAATTATAAAATTAAGTGAATTGATTGTTGAATTAAATTTTTTAGGGCACCTTAGTGTGGATGAGAACCTGTATTAGGGTTAGGGTTTAGGCATCCATCAAATTATAAAGGGGTCAATTCACCTTCGTCTCTTTCACTTGCCAAATTTCGAAATTATCATATGAAGAATTTTACTTTAGGGTTACTTATTCCTAATTGATGTGAAATTGAAAAATTAGTAGCTAAGGCATCAATTTTGCTATAGAAAGGGTTCGAATTTTGGGTAAAACCATGACAATGTATGCATTTATTTTTTATTTTTATAATTTTAGCTTAGTAATGCAGTATAGTGTCTTTTTAACATGAAAAAAGAAAAAGAAAAGAAAAGAAAAAAAAAAAAATCATGGCTCCTTTTCCTCATTACTACACCTTTTCCCTGCAAATTGAGGTCTTCCTTAAAAGATGAACCACAGCCACATATTTCCCTTATGGGCAGCATCTTATAGGAATCGATAGAAAAGCAATGAAGCTTCTACATAGCCACAAGCAACACCACTTTTATGATAAGCTACTGTTACTGGTTCCTTCCTTGCCCTTCTGAGTAGGTAAAGAACATGTTCCTTCAATTAAATATTATCATTTAGGACAGAAGAAAACAGCACTAACAGTAATGATGGGAGCATAATTTACGCCTTGAAGGCAACTTGTCTTCGTCAACCTGTTTCTTTTACTTCAATTAGCTTTTTAATAGCATAGCCAAGCCAAGCAAGCAAATGCTCATTTAAACAGTAACTACTAATCTAAGCAAGAAAAAAAAAAATTTTTTTGTTTATTAACTTGAACAAGAAATGTGTTGTGAAGTAATAATACAGTTTAAATGTTAGTTACAGAAAAAACGGATATATACTCCAGTTTTGTTTAATGAATCATAACTTAGTGCATGAAGCATTTTCGTTGCTGGAATCCTTGACCTTCAAGTTCAAAGTGAGAATGGAATGTAACGTGATGAAATTTATCTTTAATATAAAAGTATATATTGCGTTGTATTTCATTGCATCTTACCTTACCAAAACCCTATAAACATACAAAAATTTATCTTTAATTTTGTTTTTTTTTTATTTATTTATTACTTCCTATTGCATTATTTATTCAGACAGTGACTTGCCACAACAAACATTTGCTCTAGCTTTTACCCAAAGAAAACATGGTCTAGTTTACCCATATTATATTAAGAAATCATATCCATGTGGTCCACATTGCATAAGATATGGAATTTTTTAAAAGAAGGGGGTGAGCATTTGCATCAAATTGAATTAAACCACTCCTAACTAAATAGACAGGAATTTTTTTTAAATGAAAAATCAAATAACATATTAAAAAAGTGAACCAAATCAGTTCAATTCAGTTTTAATTATTAAAATCGAAATTAAACCAATTTTGGACTTACATTTTGGGTGCAAGAAAATCGAACTAAGCCATGTTTGTACTTTTTATTGAAAAACCACAACTGAATCGATAATTAAAAAATTGAACCAAATCGACTAAACCAAATCTGTTGGTTTGGTTTTCAGGAAGTTTGCTCACATCTAATTTAAAGAGTCTAATTGGCATTAAAATCGAAATTGATATTCCAGAAAAACAAAATTCTAGATGCCATTGTAATATATTGAACGTTATTTTTAAAAAAATCTTTTTCAACTTAAATAGATGCTAGACCCTTGGTGTGTGAAAGTTTAAACTTCAGAGAAACAGAGACACTTCTGAAATGTGTCCTACATAATCTCTAAATTTTACCAGAGTTCTGCAATAGATGGGACGATTGAGCTAATTGAATAAATTCAATGCTGATGCTTGATTACTTTTAATCTAAGCATACCGGTTATTCACTGCGGATGTAGCTATGAACAGAGCAGGATGAATACAAGGATTCATATACCCGACACCAACTAATTTGACATTAAAGGCTTAGTTATTTTCCAAAGAAAAAGAAATTTAAATAATAATAATAATAATGGTAAAAAATAAAAAGGAAAACAAACCATCCATGGAAATCAATTTAGAGATGACAAGAACATAGAAAATTTCCTTTAATCTCCTGATTTTCATGTTTAGTTCACAAGTAATGCAACAAAGTACAAAACTGAGGAATGTGTCAAAAAGAATAAAGCAAAATGTGCATGCATAACATCCAACATGGTAGGTGAACCATACCTATAAAGATGTAACTAGCACTGTTCCATGCCCAGAGGGACTCCACCCAATTCCAGAAATCACCAACATTAATGCTGTCACACCCTTCGAGTATAGCTTTCGACATAAAAAATGCAGCTGGTGGAAATGCAACAAAACTCAAAACCAGATTACAAATAACCCTGAAGAAACTCCTTGATGTGGCAGCTCCAATATCATGCTTCAAAGGTTGAGCCATCAAACACATTGGCACTATCAGTAATGCCCCAATTTCTGCTGTAGCAAAATTAACAACTGACATGAGCAGCAAGCCAATGAAAACAGCTGAGATGGTGACTGATTTTAGAATAGCCCATTCGCCTTTATGACATTGATATGCATTAGCATGAGAAAACGGTGAACCCAAGATCAGGTACAAGATTAGGAGACTAAGCATTGAAAGCAAAACCCAGGTGATAAAACTAGATGCTGTGCTCAAATCAGGTATTTGACAAATGAAATATGGAAGCAACAAAACTACTGCACCCCATATATGAATGACAAACACTGCTTTTGCTGCATTGAGCCACTTCCATGACTTGAAAGTTATGCCCATCTCCTTCGATGCAGTTGATTTAGAAGGGGAAGATTTGCCATTTTTCATGCCAAGATCCAATTCATTAACCTCAGCATAAAGGGAAGCAGAAACCAGGGGAAGCGGAGCTACAAGGAGTGCAAAAGGGATCATGTAGACTCCTACTGACACAAACTTATTAGGAGATGTTAACAGGTATAGAAAAAATGATTGGTGAAACTTCTCAAGAAGATTATTTACTGATCTAATAACTCCTTCAATCAACCTGCATCAAAAAAACAGGAAAAATATTCAGCTGGAGAACAAAAATATCCTGAATTTGACAATTGAAACACCATTATATCACCAAATAACAAGTCTTAATTCATACATAGAGAGAAAAAAAGAAAGAAAAGAATCGAGTAACGCAAAATAAGAATAACTGTAGAAGCAGAGTGTAGTCAGGAAATATCAATGTTTAAAGCTCTGAATGTTTATCATTAGGCATTTACACTATAATACTTCAAAACCAACCTTCAGTGCATGGCAGTACAAGCTGTTACCAAACTGGTGAAGAAAAGCTCAATCTGACATACTGGGTTGAGTTTGGTCTATAAATCGGATGATCTTGGTTTTATATGTTGGTGTGCTAAAACCTGACTGTTCCCTAACTGGGAAGATATTAAAACCTATAAATGCAATATCATTTTGCAACAACAAATATTATATACTGAGAATTACTAGCTTGGTTAGCCAATCACCCATATCCAGTTCAAACTGATCCATTTACCACCTTGCTTTCGTGCACTAATCATCTCAATATTTTTCTATTCTCAAAAATTCAAAAATAAGGACAAAGTAATCTGTCTTTTTTATTTGCATTATATCGAGAAAAAACTAACTTCCCAAGGTTTCGTCTCTTCTTTTACACGATAGTTCAGGTCTTTCAATGAATTGCAGCGATTCAAAAAGACATAAAAGTTGTGAAAATGAACTTAGTCAAAGAAAACAAAGATATCCTTTCTACTTATTCAGATTTGAGACAAAAACTGCTTGTATTCAACAGTAACAAAGGTCAAGTTGTAAAAGATTCTCATAGATAAAACATATCACCACTATGTACATCGGCATCGTTGGAAACTACACCTACTCATCATGATTTCTATGTAATATGTTTGATCTGAAAGGCAAGTTACAAAGAAAATAAGAAAAAAAAGTGAAAATAAGCTGACCTGCCACCTCGCAAGAGAAACTCATTTTGCCTGGCTTTTTTATTAGAAGAAACTTTGGTTGAAATCTCCAAAGTAATCGCATCAACTTGGAAATCACGGAAAGCACCATGTGGACCCGTGGGAATACCCAGTGCCTGAGAGCAGGACAAAAAAGTTACATAATGTGCCAATGCAACTGAGGTTATTGCAGGCAACAGATAATCCCCCTTCATGTCATCCCAAGCTACCCCAATGAAAAACAAAAAGCAAGAACATACTACATAATAAACTATAAAAATATAAAATACCTGGTTATACAATGAGCTCACAAGTGTAGCAGCACCTTCAACATAATCTGCAGCTGGAACACCAAATTTCCAGTTGGGATTTAAATTTCTGCTCACTTTCCCTAGTGATTCAAATATATTTCCTATGATCTCGAGCCATTTTAACTCTAATAAAGACCAAAACTTCTGAACCTTTACGTGCAAACCTTGCCTATGTACAGCTAAATAATTCACGATATTTATGAGATCTAGGTTTGGCATCTGCCCATTGGATGCCTCGGCAAAGATGCTAAGAGTGTCATCCCATTGTGCATTTCTATCAGTAACCTTTAAAACCAGGGCAGCAGCCATGGTCCCAGCACGTCTAAAACCATCAAATACCTTTCTTTTCACAACAGAATCTTCTTTTGATACATAAATATTATCGGCTTTGGCACATGCATCAGCACTTAGGGAAGCCAAACCAGTAAATAATGGTGTGTGATAATCTCTTAGCCAATTGGCAACTGAGACATATTCGCCATACTTCGAATCAGCAATGAGCCAAATAATATCCTTGGCCAGCCATGTAACTCGGTTGAGCAAAGAAAAGACAGAGTACGCGATACTCAAAGATAAAGTTTGATTCAAATCACTCTTTCCAAAATGGTAAGGTGTCACCAAGACAATAGCTTCTTTACCATCACCACGAGGTGCTCTTATTATTCCAACAGTGTTGACACCATAAGACGAGCAACTAATGTTCTCTCCTATTATCCTAGACTCAGGGCTAGAAAAGAACTGCAGTGGATTAAAATGATTCAACTGCGGGTGGAACTTGTGATAACTAACTTCAGCACCCAAGTCTGACATGTACTTTGCTAGGAGCCTCCGTCTTTCTCTGTGACAAAACAGAAACAAAATTAGATAAACATAAATTGCATTAGAATCCCTTTACTTTATTCTTTTGTACATTGAAGTCAAACAAAGAAGAGTATTAATATCATGAATCTAAAACAGAAACAAACAAAATATAGGAGATGCCATGAAAAGAATAAAGCAAAGATGCACCAAGTGTAACACGCCCCTTCATGCTGGAAAAATAAAAGCCACGCTGTGCAAGCAATCAAATTTTGCGCAGAAGGTAGTAATGAAAAAGGAAATTACGATTAGCTCATCCGACAAAATTTCAGGATTACCTAATATAATCTGACCCACCTAGTGATCAATACAAGTAACTACCTGGAATTGGACAAGTGAATAAAACTCCTTTATCAGATGTATAGATCAAAATAAATTAATCTCATTCCTGCTTCAGACTGGCTAACAAATTATCCAAACAATAGTTAGCTGTCTGCAGAAGTCATTGTTATTCGTTACAGCGCTAGTATATCTTCTAGCAACCATCAGCATATAGATAAACCTTGCATACACTTTCAATATTCAAATTATTAGAACGATGAAGTGTTTCATAATGCATATTCAAACTGTAATAAATAAAATATAAAATACCTCAGATATGTGTTATATTCTATGATTTCAAAAGCAAGTGCTTATATTATCCAATTGAAGATTCAAAATATCATGAGTAAAAAAAATTAAAGCATTTGAAAGTTCACAAAGATGAGAAAAATACTAAAGAAAAGTATAAAATATATACACATACATGCCTGTGTCCTCAGGCCCCAAATTCAAGCTACTCAAGTCCTTAACCAATTTATTTGCCTCCGAAATGTCATGATTAGAAAGCATAGAACTCGCGGAACCTGTAATTCTCACAAATTACCCAACTTGCATTCTTGCAAAGTTAAAATTACTCAAAAATAAATTATTGAGTGAAGTGGCCAAACCAGGCATGAGGGCATTTTCAGAAATGTAAGTGTTCTTGGCGAGCGCTGGTAGTAGCAAGAGAGCTAAAATCCCAGCGGTACAACAAATAACACTGAAAAATCAAAATCCCCCACCATTAGAAATCAACCGCCAGTAGATAATAAGGTGAAAGGTTCAAAAGTTAGGGTTTGGAATAAGAAACTACCTAACAAAAACACAATGAGAGATTAGGAAGATCCCAAGACGCACGATGGGCCTTGGCTTGATCTTGGGGATATCTGTCTCCTCCTCCTTCTCGGCCATGAATGAACAGAGAATGGAATTATCGATTCACTTATTTTTCTGTAACTTCCAATTCGATCACCTACGCGAAGCTAAGGTCCTAAGGATCTATTTTGGGTCCGAAGTTGCAGTCCTGAAAAGAAGAAACAAGCGAAGGATGAGAAAAGCAGTGACCTTGGGTCAAACGTGAGCCTACTATGAGTGTGTGTGGGACCGTTGGATCGACGTACAAATTTGTTTGACTTTAAGACGTGGCTTATAACTAGTCGTTCATAACAATGTGTAAACGACGTCGTATGACCTCTCAAGGCTACTGCAAAAATGGCCTTTATCTATGGCAGCTCTGTCAGTTTTGCTTACTGAAGTTTCAATGGCACTCTCTCCTTTAAATCTTTACTCTCTTAACAATCCTAGTAAATACGAGAAAAGATCTCTCTTCTTTTCGAATATAGAAACCATGCGTTTCAATTCCCAATTCAAATTCCAATTCCCTGTAACTTCTTCTCGCAAAATCAGATACCGCGGCTTTGAGTTCCCAAATTCAGTATTAGCTAACACAATATGTGAAGGAGAGGAGGAAAGTAGAAATAAAAGGAATGTGAAATTTTCAGGAAAGTTTCAAGATTTGATTGGGCGAGGCAGGGATTGGTGGAATTTGTATGATTATAAGGAAAGAGAAAATAGATCAGGGAATGCAGTTACAGTGAAGAAATTTCTTCTTCGAATGTGGGAATTGCTTGGAAATGAGAAATGGATTATCTTTGTGGCATTTGCTTCCTTAATTACAGCTGCACTTTCAGAGATAACAATGCCAAATATACTAGCAGCTTCTATCTTTTCTGCCCAGAGTGGTGAATCCATGGCTTTCTTTAAAAATGCATATCTGTTGGCTGTACTGTGCTTCACTTCAGGAATAAGCAGGTTAGGTTAGGTTAGGCTCTTATATGCATTTTTGGCTTTGAGGTATGGATGTTTAAAGAGTCTGCAATTTTCATTATGCTTTGTTTTGAATTTTCAGTGGCCTGCGAAGTGGCTGTTTTGCAGTAGCAAATATGATTCTGGTTAGTACCTTTTAAACGACCGCTTACTCTCGTTTTGGGGAAGAGGTAAAACGAACTGCAGTTTCACGCCAAAGGAAACTTTTCCCTGTTATTGGATCAGAAGGAAATTTTTCTTCAGTTTCATTTTAAGTAACAAATGATCGGTGCCCTAACGAAGAATTGGGTCTAAACTTTCATTGTAAAAGTACATGACCATAACTCAGAAACGCTAACTTCTATTTTATGGCTGTTGCTGAGATTAAATTGGCAAACTTTTGCATTCATATTGCCTTTTCTTTTATTCTTTCAAAGAATTATTCGAATTCTTTGAGCGCTGCACTATATTGTGTGTTCAGAAATGGAAATTTCAAGACCAGAGAGAAAAGCATAAGAAGGTTCTCTGGCCTTCAATATGGAAGGAAAAGGAAGAGGAGCATAATTGTTGGAAAGAATTTTTATTTCATAAAATAATTTTACTATAAAAGCACACCAATAATTTAATTGGTGGATTTTTGAAAAATTAATAATTAATGAAATTTCTGTTTAAGCTAATTTTTACATCTACAGGCGTTCCTTAGTGGTGCAATCTGCAGGTTAAGCGTCTCAGGGAAACTTTGTATTCAGCTCTTATTTTTCAGGTTTGTGTTATTGTTATTCTTGAGCTGCCGTTAACATCGGATGATTTTAATTATTGATGGTAGTTTCCTTTGATATAGGACATAGCCTTTTTTGACAAAGAAGTTGGTGGCTTGACAAGCAGATTAGGGTCAGATTGTCAACGACTTTCTCATGTTATTGGACATAATATCCATTTGATAATGCGCAATGCCCTTCAGGTTGTGCTTCTTATCAATTCCTTCCTTTGATAATGTGTTTGATTTTGTTGGCTAAATTACAGTTTTGTTTTTCAAATGCTTAGGGGACAGGTGCCTTGATTAATTTGCTGTGTTTGTCTTGGCCTCTTGCATTGCCATCACTTGTCATATCCTTCATTCTGGCTGCAATATTTCTAGTTTACGGCAGGTAAGTTTATGTGCCTTATCCCACAATAGTAGGATAGCTAGATGGATTGCTTCTAGTTCAAGGTCTCTATGCTCCATTAAAGAAATAGTATGATGATTCTTTATGTGATTCAAAAGCGTGACATAATGTTATTGATGAAGAACTAACATAAAACTGAATGGTATGGAAGGACAGATCATTGTAGGTGACCCCATCTAGTTTGGGATTAAGGCTTAACAGTTTTTGTGCTGATAACAATGACTATCAGTCGCTTCTTTATTAGTATGAAGAATTTCATTGAAGCCTGTGTATTTAATAGGTATCAGAAGATGGCTGCCAGGTTTACTCAAGATTTCACTGCTTATGCCAATGAGGTAGAAACTATATGCTTATTTGAATTGCTTAGGAAATTTTGTCATTGGAATGATAGCTTAGTTTAATCATCTGCTTCTGTTTGATATAGGCTGCAGAAGAGACATTTTCCTTGATAAGAACTGTTCGGGTTTATGGAACAGAGGGAAAAGAACTTGGAAGGCAATAATTTATGCTAGTAATATACTATTAAATCCATAATAGTGTAGTTGTCTTTTAACACTGTCATGCACACTAAAAGATGCACAATGATTTAAATTCTGAGCAGACTTATTGGTTTTGTAATTATTCTGAATAACAAAACTCAAGTGATCTTTTCACTGTGTTAGGTACAACAATTGGTTGGAGAAATTAACTTTTGTAAGTTGTCAAGAGAGCTTGGCTTATGGATTATGGAATATGAGCTTTCACACCCTTTACCGGTCAATGCAGGTTTGCATATTTTCAAGTTGATGAAAACAGTAATATATCAGTTCAAAAATGCTTGATGGCTCTAAAAGGTTCCATGAAATTAATCATAAAAAGGCAATTTCTTATTCAGCGTTCAGCCTTTTTCTCACGAGTAAAAATATCGAAAAGGAAAAATAAAAAAGAGGCAGTAGATGGCTAGGTTATATTCTGATGATTGTCATACAGGATGAAGGTTATTCTTTTTTTACTCTGTTGGGTTTCCATTTGATTAGTTTTCAACAAAATAATTCTCTCTTCTTCAATGTGATAGGAGGGGAGAGTTCTACATGATGATTGTCATATTGAATCCTCTTTTTTCCAAGCTGCCTGAAAATGTAGCTTAAACATTTGTTCTCTGATTTGCATCACCTCAGTGAGGACTACTCATCTTCTTCTTTGTGCTGCAAAATTATTTTCACGAGTCACCTTGGGACTTGATTGGTAGAACACAAGTAGCAAGCTAAATGTTCAAAAGGACGAATCAATCTATATTTGTTCCCTTGATGATTTCAAATGTATTGATCTCCGTAACTACTATTGCACCTCTACTTCATGCAATCAACATTTCTGTGGGCTGATCAGCTGATCCTTGTCTTAAAATTAGTAAATTTGAATATTACTCTGTGTTAGGTCATGTATATTGTGCTTTAATTATTATGCTCGCTTGTCATACATGTGGAAGATCAAGCACGTCCAAATTTCTGTAGATGGACACGCTGTGTAATTGACAATTTGGGCTTTGTTTAAACCCATCCAGAATATTGACCACAATTTACAAGTGCACATGTTTTGTGATTGCATAACTGAATTACCTCTTGATTGATTACTGATCAATTAGCTCTAGGTGTTCCCTCTTGCTCTGATCCTCCCTATGCTAGCACTGTTGTCTTGAATTTCCAAATTTCCAGTGACAGATCAAATTCTTCTCAATGGCTATTGACAGCATTTGAAAGCTGCAATCTGTATGAAGTCAATAACAAAGCTAATTCCTTGTCAAATTACATTTTATAGGTTTTTGCAGTGATGTTAGGAGGAATGTCTATTATGACTGGACATGTGTCAACTGAACAACTCACAAAGTATATATTATACTGTGAGTGGTTAATTTATGCAACCTGGAGGATGGTGGACAATGTATCATCATTGTTGCAGGCAATTGGAGCAAGTGAAAATGTTTTTCAGTTAATGCAACTCTCACCCAGTGACCAATTCTTGTCCAAAGGTTAGCAGTATATTCATATCTAGCAATGGTTCAAGAAAGTTTGTCACAAAGTACTATTCAGCTAAAATAACCTTTTTTTTTTTTTTTTTTATCTCAGTTATATGAAACTTCATAATGCCTTTTAAAGTTTAGATTCATGGCATGTAAAATTTGTTAAACTAAAGACTTAAGAGTCCTACTTGCACTAATTATCTTTATCATTGCAGGTATTTGAAATTGATTAAAAACCAGATGTTTATATTTTTTTTTATGTATATTATTGAAAAGATATTGAATGGAGAAGATGGATCCTGAAGTAATTTGGAACAAACAAAAACCCTTTTGACCATTTGGTGCAGAACTACTTTGTATTTGTTTTTATTTACTCTTAGTTTTGAGATTTCTTTTCAACAGTTGCTATCTAGCTTTTTAATCTGAAATTCTTGATTCCATGCCTTAAAGATTCTTCCAAAAAATCTTCTGTTGCTAAGTCTAACTAACATGCATGCTTCATTCCGCTTTATAGGTGTGAAATTGCAAAGGCTAATGGGACAAGTCCAATTTGTTGATGTATCTTTTCACTATCCTTTAAGACCAACTGTAAGTATTATCTCTTGTTAAGTTAGGTGCTTGTATTTTCCCATAAAGTGATTCATATAATTAAACTGTAATCAACCTAGGTGAATTAGCAACCAATGTGGTATAATTCCTTTTTCATTGTAGATATATTTGCTTTCTACAAGTGATTTGCAATTTATCTATTATGTACACTTGACATTGTTTTGTTTCATTTAAGAAGAAACTAATTACATTGTTTCCTTGAAAGCTCCTGGTATCTCAGCTTAAAATCTCAGCTTAAAAGGAGTGCGACAGCAATCAAAGAAATGGAAATATTAGTAATCCTGTGTTTTATAACACAGTCATATTTTAAAAACATCTATAGACTCTCATAGAAACAGTCTGCTGGCACGAACAGATATTGTTATACAAATAACATGACATAATTATTGAAATTCCTTACAGTTTTTCTTTTTTTTCTTCGCTTAAATTGTTATGAATTTGCAAAAATTTTTAAGGAGACATTAGAAAGATGGCTGCCTTTGTAGTTTATAGCATCATTTGATTTTAAATTTAATAATATTTGTGGATTGTCATGGTCTTTACAGTTGCTTATTCATTATTAAGACGGCATAAGTTTATTACTTGCTTGGTCTTACGTATTCTTAAGGCTGGCTGGGGAAGCAATCATTTTTCTCAAATTTTCTCTTGTATTTGAACAGGTACCGGTTCTAGAACACCTAAACTTTTCTATAGAAGCAAATGAAGTGGTAGCAGTGGTAATTATGTCTATTATACATAAATTACTACTATGATGATACAATAAAGAAAATGAATTGACCGCTCATTTGTTTTTTTGGCAAGGTTGGACTCAGTGGTAGCGGGAAAACCACACTAGTCAATCTCTTGCTTCGGCTCTATGAGCCAGTTAACGGTCAGGTAAACAAGTATGATGCTTAAATGGACCATTATGTTCAGTATTTGCAATAATCTGCTGTTCTGTACGCGTAATGCATGTGTGATCTTACGTTATTATGGAGAAAAAACTTAGTCTTAATTCTTTATCAACCTTGCGTTTGGATTCACAGTCCTTGAGCATTGCCACCATAGTTTTCTTGTTAGTTTATTCTTACACGAATACGTGCCCGGTTTTCAGATCTATATTGATGGTTTTCCTCTCAGAGAGCTGGATATGAATTGGCTTAAAGAAAACATAGGATATGTTGAGCAGGTTAAGTTTTGTCATCAAGATACATTCTTCAAAGAAGTTATGTTGTTATATTGAAATCTTCATTTTAGGCAGGACCCTCAGCTCTTTCATACTTCTGTCAAGTCAAACATTACATATGGATGCAATAGAGACATTAAAATGGAAGACATAGAATCTGCTGCAAAAGTGGCCTATGCTCATGACTTCATTTCTTCTCTCCCTGATGGTTACGAAAGTCTTGTTGATAGTAATTTACTAAGTGGTGGACAGAAACAGCGAATTGCTATTGCTAGGGCTATTCTGAGAAATCCTGTTATTCTGGTTCTTGATGAAGCTACCAGTGCTCTTGACTCAGAAACCGAACACCACGTCAGGGTAACTTGCATATCACCCAAGAAAATTTAACAATGTGACATGAATGCGATGTACACAACTAAAGTGTCTGATCTGCTGTCTACACTATTAGGGTGTTCTTCAAGCGATCAAGAATGATGCCAACGCAAAGAGAACTGTTATTATCATAGCACATAGGTCTTTCCTCTCTCACTTGTCTTTCTGATTCTCCAGGTATGAGATGATTTCTTAGCTGTTTACGAAATTTTGCAGGCTTTCTACAATTAAAGCTGCTGATAGGATCATTATAATGGATGGTGGTCAAATTGTGGAGGTAATTCATTTTACTGTAATCAATCTAATTGATCTACATGGCCACGAAATTCTGAAGGAGCAAATATGAAACTCAAATGCCTACTACTTTTTAAGTGTGCTTCATTTCTGTTTCTTTCATTTTTATGTTCATCTTCTTGTTGTAGCAAACCTAACAATTAAGTCTCCAGATTTGATCTTTTGGAGTATTTGGTGTGACAAACTAAGAACTAAAATAATTGGGTGAATTATGAACTTGCTCTGCAGTTGGGTAGCCACAATGAGCTACTAGTCAAGGATGGGTTGTACTCAAAATTAATCAAACTGCAAGCAGATTTTCTGGCTTAATTACTGAATCAGTGGCTTCATGCAAGATAAAAAGAATTGCTCTTGACAAGCTCAAAATAGTGGTCAGGCTGAAGCCTACGAGTTCAGAGCTCAAACAACTTTTATCAAGCCTCGTAGAAAGTTCACAAGCAACCGCACTCATTTACAGTCCTAATAATTTAAAGCCATATTTGAGCTGTGCAATATGCACTATCACTAGACTAAACCTGCAAGTAGTACTTGCTCGCTTTTGTCTTTCACTGCCTTCTTGTCTCCCTCCTTGATATTGGTAAGCGATGGCTCATCATCATCATCTACTACCCCTTTGATTTCCTTCACTGCCTTGCGCTCCAGAGACTCGGAACTTCTATCTTCTTTCTTCTCTTTGTTGTCCATTGCTAATCTTTAATCAAGCTAAGCAAGAACTCCCTTGTTCTTTGCTTCGTGAAGATTTTTAGGGGGATATATAGATATATATACACAGTTTAATTGGAATAGGTGCAGGTGTCATATGCTGCTTGTAAAACATGTATTGAGCTCATGCAAAGTGTGTATATTGCTAACATCTGTAATCTAAATGTTAGTATAAAAATTTATATAGTAGATAGGGATTGGCATTCGGTTAATTCGGTTTCTATATATTTGACTTTACATTGTGTGATCGGAATGAATATTGAAAATAAAAGATTTATATAAACTAATTTGAAATTAAAGTTTAATTATTATTGCTTTTTCTAATATGAAAATGAAATTTAACCTGATTAATATATAGAATTAAATTGAATGAATTTAGTTTTTAATTATTTTTTAATAGATTTGATTTTTGTAGATAGAGAAAATCTTTATTGAGAGTGCTTCTGGCTGATGGGACGGGAGCAAAAATTTATCCAATAAGCCGGGAAGACTTTTGATATTCTAAAAAAAATATATATATATATTGGATTAATAAATAAATATTGTTTTATGTTAAAGCTTACTTGCAATTTTAAAGCTCGTGTTCTTTTGTTTATATATATATATATATATATATATATATATATATATATACAACAAAGATTGTAATTAATGCATGAATCAATGAATTTTTTTAAATTATAATAAAATATTTATTACTTTGATTTATTTCTTTTAAAAAATTATAGAAATCATTATTATATTTAACATAAATAAGGATAAATTTTAAAAAATCATGTTAATTACTTTTTAAATATTTTAAAAATAACTTATATTAGGATAGGAATTGAATTCTTTCTTGTTTTTTATTTTTTAGAATAGAAATTGGAATGCAATTGACATATAATCCTTATACAATTATGATTAATTAGCCGTCCAAAAACCCTTATTTAAACCCTATCCAAAACTCATAGATTTTTAGGTGTTCTTTATCATAAAACCATGTCTCCCAAACTTGTGAAATTGAAGTCTTTAGATTCAGAAATCTTCGAAATTGAAGAAGAAATCGCCGTCAAGTCTGGAACGATCAAGATCGTGTTGGAAGATGGTTTCGCCGATAGCAAAAATCCCTCTCCCTAAGGTGGATAGCAAGACACTGGCCATGGTCATACAGTGGTTAAAGAAACAAGCTGATAAAGAAGTGAACGTGGATAAGCTCGGAATATGAAAGAATAATTTTGTGGATATAGACAGATATTCTTTATGACCTTTTGATGGCTTCAAATTTTCTTGATGTGAAAGATTTGCAAGACAGTGTGCCAAATTTGTGCATTTGATTAAGGGAAAATTGCCCGAAGAAATCCGAAAAATATTTAAAGTCAACAATGATTTCAGTGCTGAAGAAGAAGAGCAGATTCGAAAGGATGAAGCTTGGGCTTTCAAAAAGTATTACGAAGGATTTTTGTAATTTTATCCTATGTTGATATTTTTGTTAATTTTACTTGAATTTCAATTTTTATAGTAATATCTCAATTATAATTAAGGATGGAATTGCAAATAAAAAAGTTTTTTCATTATTTTTTTAAATTATGATTTGATTCTGATGAAAATTTAAGATATAAAAGTTTTAAAAAGATTCAAGTAGTCTAAACAAATAATGTTGCACATTAAATTTTAATTTTTAAAATAAATGTGCTAATCAATAATTTAATAACATAGTTTTCTGTTACTTATCAAAAACTCCAAGCACAACATATAAATTAAATTAGTAAAATATAATCTTTTAATCACGTAATTTGTTTTATATTATTTATATTTTAAATATAAGCGTTAAAGAAAGCCTAATTGTTCTAATATTTTGAATTGATAATAAAGTCAAAATTATTATTCATTTAATAAAAATAAATAAATAACTTTTTAATTACTTAATAATTACCTCAAATATCATATACCAAACTTTTGAACGTGTCACTCACTAAATATGAATATAATTTGACATTCAAGTGACATTTAAAATTTTTTTATTATTGATTTTTTTTTTAAAAAAGAAATACATTTTATTTGCAATTCTATTTTTTATTGCTTTTGAGGGTGCTATTGCTACAAAAGTTGAGATTGGGCTAAAATTGCAAAAATAGTAAAATTTGGAGTATTCTAATACGTTAGGTTTTTAAACACATGATCTTTAGATTAAAAAATACTAAAACGTCTTGTTAAAATTAAGGCACATAAATATGTATATTAATTTTTTATTAGTAATTTTATTTAGATCAGATGAAATATGAATATGTTTGAATAGTTATAAAATGATATTTATAAGTATTTATTACTAGATCTTTTTGGTCAGCGAATCACTGTTCACCAATCCAAACTCAGTGTTTGGTCCGTTATGCAGAAAGTGGAAAAATTCATCAATATATGTTTGCATATTTTTATAAATGTATGAATTAAATGGAAGCAGAAAAATTAATTATAAAGTCATTCATCATAAAAATATATAGACCCACACATTTATGTATCATCAAAACAAAATATTTATATTCAATCAAATTATTGGATGCCCTTTGTATAAAAATTCTACATTCAAACTTTATATTTTAAAATCAATTAATGACGTTTAAGATAACTTGTATCCATATTAAATTTTTTGGCTCGCGCAGAGTCAGGTCTATGCCTATAAGGGGGAAAGACTTATTATAAATAAAACATCTTGCTCTAGAGACATGAGTCACTATTGTCAGAGTATTTTTTTTATTATAAATTAAAACTTAATTAAACGAAGGCTCACACGTTGCGAGGATTGCTTTTTATATATTTTATTTTGTAATTTATAATTTAAAATTTATAACTTAAGAAATTATAAAATAAAAGAAAATATTTCATTTTGGTTTGAAAAATCATAAGTTCGTCAAATTCAATATTAAAACCTAACTAATTGGTAAGTAATTATGTAAATAAAAAAAATTACTACCCGATCGTGGAACTAATTTAAACATTGCAAATTCTAAAATTATTTATCTACAAATTAATTTTAATAAAAATTGAGATATAAAAATTTAAATTAAATATTAAAAATTAATATTTATTAAACTATCTATGCATTGCACAAATATATAACCATAGAATCAAATAGGATTGCATTTTTTAATTTTCTATTAGTTGTAATTAATTTACATAAATAATTATCACAATCAATATGTAATAAATGATTATTTATTATCAATCTATTTATCATCATTTGAAATATGTGTTAAACATAGTATCAAAAGATAATACCACGACCCATGTATGTGCAAAAATAAATGGAAGGAAAGAGATGAGCTTAACTCCATACAATCAGTTTCTGTACCATATAGTAGCTTATCAGTAATTTACTAAGTAACTAAATCTAAAATAGTTTGAAGGAACACTTTACAATTTCTGCACTAAAATGCATAACACCACTTGCAAAATTGGCACACACCAAGAAAAAAAAAAGAAATACTAATCCTCACCCTCACTTCGTAAACTTATCGTGGTAGCAACATAAAAAATTTAGAATCTCCATTTACAAGATATATCTTAAGTTGATTTTTATAAGGATTTTTATCACTGAATTTGAGTTCTTTTCACTGACTAAAGACCTGTATTTTTGACTGGTGCCTGAAAACATAAGGAAATAATTTAATGGAAGAATTTGAACATATGAAAACCGGTAAAATGGACTGTGTTAAGCAGTCCTGTCTACCAGTGTTTTCATCGATGGAAAATAAAACCTCAAAATCTCATTTCTACTCTAGGCACTATATCTACAATTCATAATTAAGTTCATCACTTGATAAGTTTATTTTTACTGCTTTTGCAAACTACGCCTGCAATATTTAGAGTTAGCAAACCATGGTTTGGGAAAGTTAGAAATGCCATGATTTTCCTAAAGCAATTTAAACAAACACCGGAAAAAAAAGAAAGCAAAAATGTAGTTTATGTCAAAGAGGCAACATTGCATACCTAACCATCAAGGGACATGGCAAGATAGAGTACTCAAAGACTATACAAACTATGGCCAAATAGGATTGCAACCTATACATATTCCAAGAAAGAAAATTCAGATTTGGTTTTATACATTCAATTATAGAAGGTTTTTATCTTTAACAGTTTCAGCAGATAATACCTTTATTAATAGCAGAAATTTCCACACCATATTTTTCAAATTACAATTATTCTTGATAAACTTCATTTGGAAAATATATATACATACATAATCTCCTAATAAATATGTGAATTAAATTGGAAGAGAAAAATTAATTATAAATTGTCATATTCATCATAAAAGAAGAAATAGACCGACACATTTATGTATCATGAAAACAAAAATATTTATCTTCTAAAAAAAATACAAAAATATTTATAATAAATCAAATTATTGGGTCCCCCTAAATACCCAAAATTCTCCTTTGGTCTTTGCATTGTTTTTGTTCTTTCCTATAAACAGTGAACTGAGCTAGATTTTCTCACACTTATACAGCTGACAATAAGCTGCCATTAACAGAAGGATATCAGCTAAATCTGGTCCCACATGTCATTGTCATTTGTCATTCCCATTTTAGACGTCCGCTGGCCGCTTCCACAACACATAAGATTCCAAAAACCATGGGCAACTCAGTCTTTTACCACCCAATCCCTCACCCTCCGCATTTCGCGGGTTAAACACGAATCCTTGGCGGGAAAATCCCCATACGAAACAATTCATACCAAATTAGGATTTAGTTCCCGCCAAAAAACCAGGAAAACAACGGGCAGCTCGGGCAGGGCCCAATGCGGGCTGAAACCGCGTATTTAAAAAAAAAAAAAATCAAAAGGGGGAAGTCAATCGGGCCAAGTAAAGAGAACGCCAGTCGATGATTGATTAGTGTGTTTGTTTTGAAGGAAAATTTTTTCTTTCTCCAACGGTAAAAATATAAAAAAATTGAAAAATTTTATAGAATCTTCTTCTTTTAATTTTGTCACAGACACTTAGGATTCCTTTGAAGGCCCATGTGTGGATGTCGAACACCTATCTATAGTCTGTGTTGAATCCTTCATTTCATGCACTGCATAGGATTCTCTTTTTTTAACTTTGTTTATTATATAGTATATGAATATAAATATTTCTCCATTAATGATCCAATCCTACCTCCCAAACCCAATTATACCCTCCCTGCCAACCTACCAATTATTTTTGCCTTGTCATATTTGAATATAATGTATTTGAGCAAGTCAAGTTTATTTAGTGAACTTGCAATTTCAATCGATTTCGATTTTGAACTGTAAGAGGTAAGAGTTAAAAAATAAAACTTGTAGTTCAAGTATGCGGAATTTGTTTGGTTTAAAATGTAGGTAGATAAATATTTTGTGAGCCAACCAAATCTAACATAATTCAACACGAGTTTTCATCAAGTTGATGACTACTCTTATTATATAACTCATCATATTATTTTAATTTATTAGACCTCTTAATAAATTAAAATTAAATAAATATTTCATGAGACTTTTGGGTTGGTTAACTCAAAATTTTTTTTTCATGCAGTTCCAATATCTCACATTTATAGAGAATTCAATTTCTAATCGAATTGACTTACAGATTTTACATCTTTTCTAATTTTAGAGTCTCATCTTTTAGAAACTCCTCCTTCTCATATTTTATCTTAGCTTTTTCATAATGCTCGAGGTATGGTGTGCCTTTGCATTTCTCATGGATAATGTTTCTTCTTCTCTTTATTTACCAAAAAAAAAAAAAAAATTGTTTTGTGATAAGATTTAATTGGGTAAAATATAATTACGTCCTTAAATTATATTCACTTTAACATTTAATTCCTACATTTGAGAAATAATTATGACGTACTTAACTTATACTTTATTTAACTATCGAGTGCTTCCATTTAAAATGTGAGTTCTTTTCATAAAAAATGAGCATATTCCGTCCAAAAGGTGTGTCTAATTAACTGTAAAAAGTTCACTTTTTAGACAGAAGAGCTTAATAATGAATGGAAGTATAAGTTAGGAATTTCACAGTTATTTTTCAAATATAGAAAGACTTAAGTGTTAATTTGAATATAAATTACTAAATTAAAGACTTAGTTATATTTTACCCTTTTTTAAATAATGAGTGGTCACTGTATAGAATATGCATTTGTAGTCTTTTTTTTTTTTTTTAATAAAAATTATATAAAAACTATATCTAACTTTATAAATGATAGTAGAAGAATAAGTTCATAACCTTAAAAAGGCTACTAGAAAGCATTGAAAATAATTTGTTTATATATATATATATATATATATATATATATATATATATATGCTCATGATAAAAACAATTTCCATGACTATTTATACTCAGTTACCTCAGATACTTTCACGTGAGGAGAATAACTTATAGAAAATGTCAAAAATCTATTTCCCTTTTCTTTTTTTTTCCTTTTTCTTATGTGATAATAATTAAGTAGGAGAAAATCAAACTTTATAATTAAATATAATTAATATATTTTGAATTTTAACTCATAATACTATGATTTCTACATAATTATCTGTATAGTGTAACAATTGAATTAATTCAAATTAATTTCAATATTTAATCATAAAAGAAGAGATATCATCATCTGCTAGGAATGTTTTTTTTTTTAATTGGAATTATAAATTTTTGTAGCAATCCCGAATAACTTGATAGGAAGGAGAAAAAATTCAAATCAAATTGGCTGCTTGATATTGGAAAGAGAGAATGGATGATTATGGATTTTTTATGCACATCAAGTTGCTAGTTGTTAATCCTTTTAACTAAGCTAAGCCATGGAACAGTAATGAAGTGCATTTGTTTGAACACTAATATGGTAAAAACATAGTACATAAGATGCTTCGGCATAACATATGCTAATTAATTATAAAATTATAATCTTTTTAATTATACACAATCAACCCTAATTATGCTTTGCCTCGTTTTTAGCAATTTTCAAAGTTCAATGCCAATTGTCACGGGAGATTAATTATCCTCTTCCTGAAAGATTAATTTTTTCTTTAAAATCTTAATGGACACGAACCAATGTTTGTTTAACAGTTCATAGGTCCTTCAACTACCAGATTAGTCCACGCGGATTCGGGAGTGCTAGAGTTAAAGGCCTTCCCCCATGAGGTGCTGTCACTAAAAATCGAATTTCGATTCAATTCTCAGATGTTTTAGCCACCTTATCACTAAAACCGAACCTCATGGATTGAAAGATTAGTTTATTAACATGGGTTACTTCATCCAATACTATGACGTTCCTGGTAATGATTTAATCCTGAAAATGAAATTTTGATGAGTAAAATGAGAATCATGTCTTAATAAGTACTTATACAGAGTGTGTATATACACATTCCCTCTCAATCATATTCATTAGAATTTCTTTACTAGGGTTTCTGTAAGTGATAATCACATTTCTTGATGTTTGTTTTATCTTTCATTATGGATAATGCACTCATATGCCTAGCAAGTACAACATTTGTCGCAAGCTAGCTAATAAGTATAATGACAAAGCATGAATCAATCAAATCTTGGATATATATCGAGTGTTGGATCAGTAAGGGCTAATTTGGATGAAGCTAAAGAAAAGGGTTAGGCATATATACGTGTAGCTTTGTTATTGTCTCTTTCGGTCCCCACTAGACAAGCAAATCAACAATGTTTCACCCCTTAAAAACTTGATTGGAAGCATTCGATTAGGATAAGAAACAAGTCATTCACTCGCCTGGATTTATATATATAAATCTAACTTGGGTCAAAATTGAGTTCACTCAATGAACAATGTATAACATCATATGATTTGTCATTTCCTTTTGAAAAAGATTGCTTACTCACTTGATATCCATGGCTATAAGAACAGTCTTTTTTTTTTTTTTTTTTTTTTCTTTTTCATGTTTTTCTTGCTTAGTTCTTGTTCATGTGTTGACAGCTAATGTGGTGGACCTCTCTTACTTTTGGTTCTCTTATTTATGATTGCAAAGCTCTACTTAGTGAGCTGCAATGTCAGGTTTATTTTTGCAGTTAAGTCAGCTAATCATATGGCTTATGCATTGCCTAGAGCGGTTGTATCTTTGTCTGACATGGTTGCATGGAGTTCTACTCCTCCGTCGATTATGAATATTCTTCTTTATGATAATAATAATATATGAGCTCTTTTATTTTCAAAAAATAAAAAGTAGCAAGAGCTTTGTTGTTAAGAATGGTAATAGAGCAAGGTAAGGCGGGTTGCAAATAAGGATGAAGCAAAGCGCGGATATCTTTAGATATATAATTCATCCATTTCAATCAATTTATTATGAGTTTAAATATTTATAAATAGAATTGAGACGGATATGAATAATAAAATTATTGTTTATTATAGGTTCGAGTAAAATATAGATTTAACAAGTTTGGTCGTGGATATCACATATATTCATTTATATATTTTAATCTAAAATTGAATATTTTAAAATTTATGTATACTTTGCCTATTTAAATATATCTATGTAAAGGTATTTAAATAGATTTGGAATGAGCATGAGAAATAAATTACTGATGGATTGGGATAAATGTAGTTAGACAAATTTAAATGAGTTTAGATACGTAAATGAAATAAGAAAATCAGCCATATACCTAATCGATACATTATAGGATATTTTTAATATTCGAAAACATTATAATATGCTTTTGCAAATAAAACATAACAATGAAGTACATATAGTTAATGCTGGTGCAGAACTCTTTCAGCAAGAAAATTCACCAAATTACCCTTTATCTTAAAAATCAAAGCTAATTCTTTTAAATAGTTATTGTATCTGATATTAACATTGAAAAAATATCATTTATTATCATTTTAAAATACTCAAAACGACTTATATTTTGAGATAAAATAGTCACCTTAAAACCACTTATGTTTTGGTGTTAAAGGAAGTAATTAACCTGGACTCATCAGTTGATTCTAATATTAACAACTAATACCTACAAAGCACTGATTCCCCAGTGAAGATAAGGTTGTATATAATGACAATCCATGATTTGATGGATCATAGGTTCCAAGCACCTAGATGTGGATAAGAACTTATTAAGATCATCAATTAAATAACTACTTGCCAGTTAGTTTTGTGTATCATGAATTGGATTAAGTAAAACAATCCTCTAATTATGGAGAAAATTAATAATATTAAATCCAGTCTACTGTAGCACATTCTTAGGGTTTAGCTTGTTTTAAAATTCTGTTAAAATCTCCCTCAAAAAAAAATCTGTTAAAATAATTAATTATGCATTAAATTTGCTTCACAAAATCTCTGATGCTCCCTGGGCAGTAACATTAGCAACAGATGAAGTCAAAATTATCCATAAGAAATGCTTTTTATATGTGTGTGAATACAATAAATAAATAAATAACTATATATATATATATATATATATGTCATGTGGGATCAACTAAACCATTATGGTGAAACTACTACTGTTTATAGCTTATGACAAATCTAAAATAAGTGACCACAATCTGACAAAGTAAGACATTAATTTTTAGTACAACTTTACTAAATGCTTTCTTAAAGTATTCTAATCCCTAGAGACCTTTGCTTGTTTTTAAAATATGCAAAAGATAACCTTAGATTACATAAACTACACTATTGTCACCTTCTAAAACAAATCCCTTTATCTTTGTCTACTCCATTTTAATTTTTTTTTAAACAATGGCATTCTTTTCCTTAATTAGAGGATACTTAATCTTTCATCAATCAGTTTTGATTCAATGTTATTGGAGTTATCTTCAAAATTAAATTAAATATTGTGTGTTTGAACTTAATCGGAATTAAATTAACAGGAAAAATAATAACAAAACAAATAGTATAATCCATCGAAAATCAACTTTTCAGTAACAAAACTTTGTGCTACCACACGCATCTTTGAACTCCTAATTAACATTAATATTTACTTCCAGATCAAACTAAACTTGTGACTAAAAATGAAAAAGAAAATCAAAGGGGTTGGTCTGAGTAGAAATGAGTCGAATTCTTTAAGTAACAGGTCGAATGACTTATTTCTCAAAAAAAAAAAAAAGAAAAAGGTCGAATAACCTTGTAAATAGAGAAAATTTCTGCTGAGAGTGCTTCTTTTTACGGATTTGAACTCAAGTCTATGGAATAAGTACACCTATATATGGTGTAAAAAAAGAAAAAGAAAAGAAAAGAAAAGCTAGTTGTTTGGTAAATGGTAAACATGCCTCAAGTCTCCACCACAAAAAACACCAATTTTAGCATATCAAGCACACCAAATAGAAGCAAGTGTCTTTTTCATCAAATGGGTTGAAAGTAAAACCAAACAATCCCTCAAAACCCCACATAGGATTCTAGGCTATCACATTATATATATGTTTGTCATTTTATAATGAGATAAGCATTACTAGGAAGTTGGGTTGAAGTTTTAGGTAAGGAAGTGGGTCATGAAAGTGGGGCAAAGAGGAAGATAAAAGAGGGGATTGGCAGAGCATAAAGAGGTACTTGGCTTGGGTTTTCTCTAAGGGTTAAGATAGATAGAGTTCTCAGTCAACAATTGGAGAAGCATCCGTGCAGCATCTTCAGCCATGAAAAAGATTTTACTTTCTTAAATTTCTTGGAAAAACTTTTACCTACTTTCTTTCTTTCATGATGTATTCTTCTCACGTACATTCAGACTAATCTATACTGTACACGTGTGTGTATTGATGTCTTTTAAGTGACCTAATGGTATATGTCACACTCTTCCCTGGTCAATTGTTGAGTTTGAGCATACATCCATTCTTTATCGAAATAAAATTACAAGGTACATAGTTTTCTTCTTTAAATAACATTTATTAAATTAAAATTTAAGTTCACTTTTTACAACATCTAATTGACAATATACATCTATTCTTAATACACTAACAATTGATTATCATTTAAAAAAATAAATTGTCGCTATATATATTTTTATTTTTTTCAATAAAAAACATTTAAATTACCAAAAATAAACTGTATTTTCCGAGCGAATTTTACCTATAATAATTTATAATAATGTATACATTATCATAGTTATATAGAGCAGATGGCGGGGAGGCGGACTCGAAGACATGTTTGCAATTCCGTAGGCATCTTCACTGCTAGACTAAAGCTTAAATCTCAAGTCTTTATTTTAATAATAATTGATGATCCATGTTTATTTCGTGTATTTAAATTTTAAAAGTTCTCATCTTTTTTTAGAATTTTGTTTATATATATATTTTAAAGCAAAAATATAGTAGGGTAACTGCTTATGTGAACTCTAAGAATTTTGGCTCAAAAATATCTCTGAAAAACCAATTATTGAGTAAGCAAAATGGGTTGATGAATGATTAGTTGAGCAGAGAATAGGCAGAAGATAAGTGAAGGTACTCTGCCACTTTTCACTAAACAAACCCTGAATACAAAAAGTTAACACAGTAAAAGTCACTAAAGCCCACCAAAAATTAAGCTCTCTTATGAACAAGCTTTCCCTTGGTAACAACAACATTGAACACAACAATGGATTTCAATGTCAACAGGCAACCTAAATGCTGTGTTTCAAGACAAATTTTATATCTGCAAGGTATAGTACAAAATCTGAACTCAAAGATATTATCTTCAATTCAAGATATATATTAATGAATAGTAATTTCATGAAATAAAAAAATAAAAATTCTAAAGGTTGTAATAAAGATACCATCTCCAATACAAGCATTGATAGGGAAAAATTAAAAAACAATTACTATCTTCTAAAGCAAGAAACTTCTCCATTAACTAAGAAAGGCTAAACCAAACTACACTAGTCATTTCATAAAATATCATATCTTTGTACAACTTCAGCTCCTAATAACTACCAAAAACATTAAAAAAAAAAAAAAACTTAGAAAATAATAATAATAAGGATAATAAATAGATAAAACACTACAAAATCTCTAAATTCTAAATTGAACTCAAACTAGCTAGAGTTATTAGTTAGCTTTCTCAACATAGCATTTAAACACTGATTCCAAATCAGGGGGGTTAAAGAACTCCCTAACACTATTATTATAGTTACACCTCGAAACCGGCCGCCGTTTTCTTGGTGCTGGTGGGCAAGGCAATCTCTCCGGTATTCTTGCCTCTTTTGCTGTTGGAGTAGTAGAACACTCTTCTTCTTCATCTTCTGCTTCGCCAATATCTTTGCCTCTTGGTTTCGTGTTTATCGGCTTCAGTGAAGTCCTAATAGCAATTCCAGCAATTACCCATTTCTTCCCTTCGCTGTCTAAACTTGAATCTACTTGCGCTTTCTTGGAAAACCCCATTTTTAATCGAAAGAAGACGGAAAAAGAGGGAGACTTTCAAGAAATGAAGCGAAAACAGAGCAAGAACAAGAACACGAAACAGAGGAAACAAGAATAGAAGAAAAGAAGGGATTTGATTCAAGAATCAGAACAAAATCAAGAAAAATAAATGAGGGAAGGAATAAGAGAAAAGGGTCTTTGGATACTAAATTTTTGGTGAGGGAGGCAAAATGAGAGAGAGAAATGGGAAGCTTTGAAAAGGGGAGATTTTGAGGGAAAATTATGTAAGAAAGAGAGAATGAGAGACAGAGAAAAGAGAGCCATTTATATATATTTATATATATATTTGATTTTGGGCCAAAAAGCAAAGAGGGTAAGAAGGGGCGGCTGCCCGGGATTCTTACGGGCAGCCGAAAAACGAGTGAAATGGAATTTTTGGCGCCAAAACTTTCAATGTTTTTGTTAGCAACGGCTCTTTTTCCCGCGTTAAATATTTTTTGGTTGTGTTCCGATTTTGCCCTTCGAGCATTTTTATTTTCTGGGGAATGATGACATGCAAGTCGGGGCACAATCACCGGCACATGTTTTTTATTAATTAAGTATTATTTTTTTTAAGTGTGATAATATAGGTCTAGACGCCTTGCCGTTTTGGGATGGATCGACTTTATCTATGTTCAGGAAGACCATTTTTAGCTTCTATCCTCTAAAAATTACACGTAAAATAAATAATCAAAAAAAAAAAAAGAGTGACTGTGATGTGGAAAAGTGATATTATTATGCTTACGAAATAAATTTTCCTAGTAAATTAAAATTGAGAGACAATAATTAATAAGTGATTCACGTTAGAAGCATTTTACTCTTTAATGAGTCGATCTATTACGAGCAGAATACATTGATTATATTTTAAAATCAATTGTTTTAGACTCTGACCTACGATGAGTTTGTTGTATGTTTTAAAATTAAATTTTGATTTGCTTTATTTCTTTAAATTGACTTAAAAAAAACGTGATTTTGAAAAAGTTACAAACTTTAGCATTTCCTTTAATTATAATTTTTTAAACCTTAATTATTGCAAGCACAATTTGACAAAAGCAGTCCAACTGCAAATGCAAAATAGAAACTTATTTTTGTTGAGACTTGCAATAAGACAAATTTAAGAAAATGAAGAAAAGAAGAGAATAAAAACAAAAATGTTTTTCTTGATGTCATTATCAACTTATCAATTTTTTTTCTCTCAAAGGGTCTTTTTTTTCCTCCAAAAAGAAAATTGCCCTCCAATAATATTAATTATTGTGCCTCTTAGGTGTTCTAATAGTGTAAATTATTTTATCTATTTTTAGTTTAGCGGTTAGTTATTTATATAATGATTTAAAATAAATTTTTTTGATAAAAGCAGTTGTTTTATTAGCAATTAAATGTAAAATAATTTTAAAAAGTTTAATTAATTATTATCAAAAGCTAACTGTTAAGAGAGAGTAATATTTAATGAAACATTTTTTCAATCTTTAAATGCTATTCTAAAATTATTGTTAAACATGATTTAAAAATACTTTCTTTTAGAAAAAAAAAAAAAAAGGAAAGGAGTTGCTAGAGTTTGAATGCTTAACAATATGAGACATAAAATAAAATTATTAAGCTATTAGCAACAAAAAAAATGTGGAAACTTCATGGGTTTTGTTTGAGAAGAGTACAAGTTTGGGTAGAAATTTATTGGCTTTTTATGGTTTGATAGATTTTAAAATTCAATGATGGTCACGTGTTAAAAAGCCTTTATGGGCCTCTGACATGGAGAAGCCCATTATGGCCATTTGAACCCCAGTCTGGCATTGGACTTAAATTCTCAAAACAAATCAATTTACTGCTTGACTAAAATTCACATCAAATGTAAGTTTGACTAAATGAGAGATTGGGTTCACTGTATGTGTTAAAAGCCCAATACTATATGTAAGGGTAATTTTCTCTCTCTTTTTTTATACCATAGATGTCCCTAGCACGTTGGGCTAAGTTTAATTTTGTTCCCACCGCGTTAGGTTCATATGGGAAAAATGCTCTCAATGGAGATTTTCTCTATTTACAATGGATCCAATATTCAATTGGTGTAATTTTTCCTCTTTATATAAATCTTCTATCCACCGAGTCGAGTGAAAACTTAAAATTTCCTCTTTATATAAGTCTTCCACTCACCAAATCCATGAGAAAGAAACAAAATCAATACTAACATGCACCTCTTCCAATAATAAAGATAAATAAGCTGCTTTAACAAAAAAATCACCATTAGAAGAAAAATTCCACAAAATGGAATCTTGAACGGAAGCAATTCAAGGAAGAGGAACCGCATAAATTAAACACTTAATATCATCAAAAAGACAGGTACATAACACAGAAAGATCCCAAAAGACCATTACGGATTAGATCGCGCACCGGAAGATGCTCCTCACTCTCAAAAATAGACTGTACCAAATCTACCAAAGGATCCACAGGCAACTAAGAATCATACCATAAACTGATTAGTCGACCATCTCTTATCCACCAAGAAACATGAAACTGAAGATTCTGGAAACTACGAATAATCTCCTTCCAAGTACAAGACTCACAAACTCGCAAGATCAGAGGAAAAGAGCAATCATGACAATATTTATGAGTCAAAACCTAGACCCAAAGAGCCGAGTCATGCATAAAAACCTTCCAACCCAACTTACCCAACATAAAAACATTAAATAACCGGGCACTACAGAAACCCAAGCCCCTAAACTTCTTAGGCTTAATAAGCCAATTCCACCCAACCAAATGCATCTTACGACGCTCCACTGTAGACCCCCAATAAAAATTACGAGACAACTTATCCATAGTCCCACAAATAGAAAAATGTAACCATACAGTTTGCATAGTATAAACAGGTAAAGAAGAAATAGAAGATTTAATAAGAACTTCCTTACTAGCATGATTAAGCAAACGAACTTCCAATTCGCCAAATGAACCTCCACCTTTTGAATAATGTCCTAATACGGCGCCACAGAAGACCGTCCATAAAGAAACCCCTAGATATTTGCCTAAATTTGAGGTAATTGCCACACCCAGTAACTGCTGGAGCCAATGTTGCATAGGACGAGAGACCATCCTGGAGAAGAAAATGCGAGATTTGGCTAGATTAGCCTTCTGCCCACTACCTCCGCAAAAGTCTGCCAAAACATCATGAATTACTTTAGCTTGCCGCACAGAAGCTTTCCTGAAAATAATCAAATAATTAGCAAATAACAAATGACTAATAGGAGGACCACCCCTCGAAGAACGGGCCGGGACCCACTTTTTCCTAACCACCTGACGCTGAATCAGTAAAGATAGCCCCTCTATACAAAGGGTCACCCTGATGCAGACCCTGAGAATGCACAAAATAACCAAAAGGAGTCCCATTCCAAAGCACTGCCAAAGAAGACTGGCAAGAGCACTCATAATCAAGGAAACCCATTAGTCAGGAAAGCCAAAAGAAACCAGAACAAATCGCAGAAAATCCCAATTCACTTTATTATAGGCTTTTTTCAAATCAACTTTTAAAGCAAAATTACCCATTTTGGACTTAGATCTCTAGAAAGAATGAAGAAACTCCTGAATGATGATAATATTATCAACCGTAGTACGTCCCAGAATAAAGCTACTCTGAAAAGGACTAATCAGCCCATCCATAAAGGGCCACACCCGAAAAGCCAAAACCTTCATAGCCAGCTTATATAAGACATTATAAAGAGTGATCGGCTTGAATTGAGAGATAAATTTCGGAGTAGCAACATTAGGAATGAGAACAATAAAACCTTTGGCCAAATGGAGATCCATCAAACCAGTAGAAAACGTGTGATTAGCAAAGGAGATTACCTTATCACCTATAATATCTCAATACTTCTTAAAAAATAAAAGTTGGAACCCATCAGGCCCCAGAGCTTTAAAAGAACCATACTAGAGACCGACGCCCAAACCTCATCCCTAAAAATTTGCCTCATCATATTTGCCACAACATTTGTTGATAAATGAGGAAAAACAATACCAGAGAACACAGATGGAGAAAATTGAGAATCAGCAAAAGACAAAGAAGCATAATAATCAGGCTAAACCCTTCAAAGTAGGAGGATTCGAAATCCAATCACCAGCATCATTTTTAAGACATTCGATCTTATTTTGTTTCCGACGAACCCGAGTAATAGCATGATAATATTTAATGCACCGATCACCACCCCGAAGCCAAGAATTACGAGATTTCTGAAACCAGAAAACCTCCTCTTGCTGTAAAATCAAACTTGCTCCTACTAATTTGAAATTAAGCTTTAATTGTTATTGCATTAAAATTAAATAAAAATGACGAATTAATATAACATCAACCTTTAAATCCAATCCTTTTGTCTCTTTTTTTAAAAACTTAAAAAAAGAGTCTAAAAGTCATCAAATAATTTTATGAAAGACTCTGTCTTATCTTATCTATCCTTAATCCATGATCGCAGCTTGCACATTACACGCTTTTTATAAAAAAATAAAAAAATAAAAAAATAAAAAATAATGATGATATTATGATTGAAGAAAGAATGAAAGAAAAATGTTAGTTTTAAAAGTTAGGGATATGGATACATTTACTTTTTTATTTAACTTTGACAAAAAAATTGGAACATTTTTCAAACTAGGCCCACAAAGGCACCCTCCCGAGTGTTTAAAGAAACTCTATATTCAAAATTCGAACTTAAGATCTTTAGTTAAAAGAGGAAGAATTCCTGATATCCCAATTCATTCTTAGGGTAAAGTCAATTTTTTTTTTTAAACTATTAAACCTAACAATACAATGAAACTCAATTAGTAATTTACTTTTTTTTTTTTTTTTTTTTTTTGAAATTTGAAGAGAAGGTAGCTAACATGCCATGAAAAAGGCAACATTCCCCCTGCAGAAAGCTCCATAGACATGGTACATGGAATGCAAGCTGCCACTAATATTTTTTTGGAACCCACCAAACGACAAACAGTCAGCAATCACAAGATCTAAGCTGGACCCTCGCCCACCCAATGGACGGTTATAACTAGCCATCTTAAACTTAAACCACCCAATGGGAAGACTGTTTAATATCAGACATGACATGGTTCCGGTTCCGCCTAGGTCGAGACTTCACCTGTGAGACTTCACCTGTGAGCCTTCACATGCTTATCCTTTTTTGTGGGTCCCTACTCCAACATGGACCCCAATAATTCAGCCTAACCATGCCCTTGATTTTTTTTTCCCTCTTCTTTAATCATTTGGGGTTTTAGACGGTCTACAAATCCAAAGTATCTGTTGTTCAATATTGCAAATGAAAATAATATTAAAATTGGCTAATTTCGAACTAGATTGAATCCCAAACTGAACCATTTTGATTAGAACTTTTATAAAAATACATACTGTTTGAAACTAATAATTGAATCAGTTATCGATCAATTTGATCGATTTCAAAAGATTTTTTAAAGAGTAAAAGAGTCTAGTCTGGAACCAACCCTTAACCAAGTCTATTACCACGTAGTGAATGATCGTCTCTATCACACTCCAAACTTTTGGAATTCTTAAAATTAGTGTTTCAAAATATATTTTTTCACTAAAATAATTTAACATTCAATCAATATCAATATAGCAAAGAATGAGGTAACTAGATAGACTTCTATCGCAGACAGAGGTACAAGAGCATGATATATCATACATTAAATATGTAAATTCACTTCTGAACTTTATTATAATAGCTCGTGTCATTTTCAATTTTGAAAAAGACATATTGTGTTTGTTTTTCAAAATTATGAATTTTGATTTTGATAACATTACTCATCTTTTCATACTAATAACAATAATTTTTAGAGTTTTTGATTTTTATATGTAAAATATTGATTTAATGTATGGTTAGCACAATTTTTTAAATAATAATTTTTATTTTTTTAAAATAGATAATTGATTGATGTAATTTTATAAGTTGAAGTAATCAATAAAATAATTTTACAAATTGAAGTATTTAGTAAATATAATTTTATGAGTTGAAATGTTCGATGAGTTAAAATAAAATTTAAAATTACCAAAAAATTTGAGTAATAAAATTCACCAAAGAATTTATATATTCCACCTTTTATCATAGGATAAACAAGTTCATATCAAATGGGACCCACTTGTGGTGTGTTATTGTCCTCTTATCTAATTCCACTTTAAGAAATGCAGGCTTCTATGAGCTGTGCTGATATTGACACTTAGCAAGAATTCAAGAGATAGGGATACATAAAAGCACCCAAGCATAGCTATTTTGAAGTGGCCATAAATGGTAGGGGAACTTCATTATTGATCTTAGCAAAATTAATTCATCTAATTACCCCCAAACACTTGCTCTTTTTGTGGTTATGTATCAAATCACTTACTTGGCATACCTAGAGTTTCAAATGAAACAAGATTTGCACTAAGAGCAATTAGCCTTCTCACTTTCTTCAATTAACCTTCAGACAATGACTAATTTCTATTTGAGATTGTTATAATATATAATTGTTCTCTTTGTACAACATCATCCTTAATGGACCAAAAGCAATTACATTATTGTTAAGCAGATTTTGAGATTAAAAGAGAAAATTTTGTGTTTAGAATTTTATTGCTTATGTATCAATCTCCTTTTTGAGAATTAAAGTTGTATATATGATTCATTTCTTTAGAAAAACATATACGTTTCTGATTAGAATTATATGTCAAATATTAGTATTACTCTCTATAATTATTAGAGCTTTATACGTAAATTATGGTAGGTTCTTGATAAAAATTTATATTCTATCAAAAATCATTTTTTAAAAAGAAATTTCAGAATCAAAATTATATTTGATCTAGTGGAAAAAGTTGATGGAGATGATATGTCTAGAGATAGTAAAATTGCAGGTTTAATCTCTCTTCCCATTTCTATTAGCATTTAACGTTTTGATCAAGTCAAAGCTCTTTTTGTTATCTGTAGCATTCACTAATGTAATTTCATAATAGCTTTTAGATGCTCAAGAAATTTTTTACAAAATGTTAAATATTCTAAATTTTAGCATTTAGCTTTTAATTAAATACTCTAATAATTATACCCATTATTTTGTTCTTCTGAATTCAGCTAATTAAATAACTGATGTCTTCTTTTATTATTTTAAATTAAACAACTAAGTAAACAATTATTTTTATAAAACATATCTAATTTAAACTATTATATAAACAGTTATCCGCAGTTAATATAACAAACAACTATTAAAACATTTAATATTAAAACATTTAATATTCTCGGACATATCCTAACAAAATCAATTGATTTATGCTAAGTTCACCGTTTAATTTTTAAATTCTTTCAAGTCATTTGACACAGAGAAGACAAGATTTGATTCAATTTCTGTTTCACTTTTGAGTTTCAAAATTCTAATCATAAAATATGACTATGATTAGAAATGGTGGATTGCCTGTTTTGGCCATTTGATCAGCTCAAAAGGCAAAAGCATTTGCATATTCATCTTCCAATAATTTAAAAAATAATTATTGAAATATTCTAATTATGTAATAACTTTGTAAGGAAAAAGCAAAACAAATTAGGAGTGGCACCAAATTACCCATGCATGGGGCGGCCAATGAGGACAACAATTTCTTGTTTGGTCGGTTTGATTGGGATAGTTTTCTTGGTATTTTATCTAACTTTACACGTATGCACACATTGGTTCAATAATAATATAATATAAACACAAAAAACCATCTGAATCGACTTATAATTGTACTAACTTTTTTAGACTTTTGCCACATGGACGGTGGATATGGTCATCAGTGCCAGTCTGGGTAATTACATCAGCAAGTGGCCGACCTGGGCCACCATCCACATCAGCTGGTTGTGCCATGACCACCATCCACATCAGCGATAAATAATACATGCAGAATTCCTATTTCATGTTTCGTACTAAAATTGAATAAGCAAGCTTTCGATTTGGACTTTTTAGATTCAAATGTCATTAAATGTATTAGAATTATTCTGATAGAAGAAGAGAAGAATGTAATTTTTTATCTATCTCCAATCTTCAATTCCTATCTTTTTCAACTCCTGAAACTACTAACGGTCAGTTTGTTATAGTTGCATCATGTTTTTAGTTTTTTTTTTTTTTTTTCTAGCACTAAAAATTGTTTTTGATTTTTAATTATTTACTTACACCGTGTGGAGTAGTAGCATTTAAGATAGCTTTTAGCATTTTGACAAGTCAAAAAACTTCATTTCTATTATAGCTTTTATGATAACTTTTAGAGGTTACAAGGATTTTTTTATGAAAAGTTAAATACTCTCAACGCTTAGCGTTTCATAAAAATTAATTAAATTTTTTTTTACCTCCAAATTTAGTCAATTAGACAACTAAATTTTTTTCATTTTAAGTTAAATAATTATGTTTACTGAACACTTTTAATTTAAATCGCTATATATATACAACTACCAATTAACCATTAATAGAATACCTAACAACTGATACAACACTTAACAGCTACTAAAACAGCTGGTATTACTCAATAGACCCTTAATCAAAGTTCATTATCCTCAACTGTTTTTAATTAATAATGAATTAATAATAAATGATAAACAAAACAATAACAATAAGAGATTCGCCCTCCAATCTTTAAATTCCTGAGCTGCTAAGTTAAGTTGTCTTTCAAAAATTAATGAATCTTGTATAATAACCATTTCCTTATTAAATGAATCATTTATAATGTTTTTGTGGATAGAAAATTTTTAGAAGAATAGTGGTCAAGGCCAGAAATTTTGAACTCCTATTGTAAATTTGTAATATTAATATAATAATCTCAAATTATTCATTTTCTTTTCTACCCTCTTTTTTATTTTTTATTTTTCATTTTTTCCAAATCTTTTTAACTAAGCCAGACCCCTTTCATGAATCAACTAACATAATCTTGAATTTGCATAGATAAGTCCTAGATGTAGACTAGTAGGTTATAACCTTAAAAGTATAATAACTACCTAAACAACTGACATCATCACTCAAGCAAGCAGCAGTATAGTTGCAATTGCAACTCTAATATTAAACTTCAACTTTCACAAAGTAATACACAATACAATGTGTGGGGCCTGCATATCTGGGACACCAAATGGAGGGAACCACCATGGTGGCCAACTATGATTTAGATGTTCTTACTATACCAGCAAAAGATTCCTATCATGTTCTATTTTAGCCCTGATAGTGTACTATAATATTTTTAACAAATTTGTTCATCATTGTAGAATCTAACCTCTACTGTACAAAACTAACCTATTACAACCACTAACATAGTACAAAACTTTCCTATTGGAATTCATTGCTTCAAGACTAATTTGAAGCTAATCTTGAATTATGTCTTCCACCAAATCAAAACATCATTGGAGATCACAATTTTTAGTGATACAAGTGAATTCTTAAAACCGAAGTCACTGAAATAACTAGAAACAAAAGGATTGCTTCAATATCACTTCATATGGAAGGTAATCCTTTTGCTTAATCTCACTTCGATTTCATTCAATCTCGATATGCATGCAAGTTAGAAAAAGAAAAAAAGAAAAGAAAAGATCAAAGTCTGAAATAGAAACATCACTATGGTGACTGTAAATTTTGACCCTTCTTATATATCCTAAGACTATTAAAAGTCTGGTCGGTATTGAGATTGGAATTAAATATTTCAATTGATTTCCCAAATAAAATTGAGATTGAAAAACACAGTTTGACAGTTGTTAGAAATTTTGAAGAACTTACGATTAAAACATTTGAAATTCACTTCTAAGACAAATTTAATTAATATTTTCAACATTGTGTTTTCCTTCAACAGCAGCTCAAACAGCAATAATAAACCTAAATATGAATGCAAATAGTGCAATTAAAACAAATTTATTCCTTAGACGTAGTCTTCACAGTGGGGATCAAACACATTGATCTACAGTGGAGGGTACTACCTTTCTGTAAGGAACAAAAGAAACTCTTTCTTTGGATCATAAAACTGTCAAACAAAAGTATGATCTCAAACTAATTATAGTCGAAAAAGGAGTTAGAACCCCGCACGACAACTTATAAAACGTCCTGACAAAAAGAAAACTGTTAGAAAGACTGGCAGCTTCTTCCTGCCATTGTAAAGATTTCAAATTCAGCCTAAGAATAATTGATCCATCGTAACTGTATAATTCCACTATAAGCTGTATTGGTTACCAGTCATGTGGTCGGTCAATTAGTAGGACCATAGCATATCTTGACAACTCACCAACACATAAGCTATACCATTACCAAGTGGCATTTTGTCACTTACTAGTCTACTTTAGCAATATAACCATCAGCAGATTATTACAGGTACCTAATGATCCACATATTCAAAGTTTAAAAGTCTGGCAAGTGCAGCAACGAAAGATTCCAGCAGAACTTAGACATATTAAGTTTACCTGGGAACTTAGATCAATACTTGAAAAAGTTCCTACTAGTCCTGCATGAAATGGCAACCGAAGCTGATATTCCAGAGCCTGCATCTTTATTGGTATGTAAGATCATGTTCTTTCTCTAACAGGTGCCTTTTACTTTGTCTTTTGCTGTATATAATTAATGATGCACAAAGGATCTTTAGATTATACTCATTAGAATCATCCAAAAAATAAAAGAAAGCACAGCCAGATTAGCAAGATCAGTGATGAGATGAGAATAGCAACACAATTTCAACAACTCTGAAATGACAAATCAGTGAAGAACTCTCAATAATTCATGTAGCATTCAGTATAAAAGCAGAGATGTTTAGATTATATTTTTCCCGCCTTTTTTATCAGTATAAGAAGCAAAAAAAAGAAAAAATTGCAGCCTTTATTCTAATTATTTTCTACCAGAAAATTTTCTGAATATGATATTTCATTGACAGAATTAATTCTGAATATGATATTTCATTTACAGAATTAATTCATGAAAAATCTTTCTGTTTTCTTAATATTTAATGCTCAGATATTTATGCCTTTTCAGCAGCATATACATAGACCACAGTAATGCTATGGAGTCCTCACTTTTTCCATTATGGGTTTTGTTCCCATGAATGATTTAACTTCATATTTACTTCCACAATTTCTTAGATATTCATCTCTGTTTTATACGTCAACAATTTGATACAATTCAAATTCAAAAAATCAAAAGTTAACTACACCCTCTATATCATGAAAACTTTGGTTATATGGAAAGCTTTACATATGTCATAATCTTAACCATGAAATTACTTCCTTTGTTTTCTCAAATTAGATTGACGCTAATATTAATCAATTATTTTGACACAGCTAGAAAATGTGAATAGGAAATAGCACATGACTATAACCTGAAAGAAAGTTTCAATTAGGAAACTCAAACAATTTTGAAGGAAAATCTGTTTATTAATTATCCAGTATGCTTAAAATAAATATAACAGGTCTATGTATGATGCATGCAATGCTAAAAAAGGAATACTAATAGAAATAGGAAAGAAATTTAAACTAACTAGGAAAGTTGAATAAATGAGTACTGATAGGAATAGGAAGAAAATCAGTAACCTTTTTTTTTTTTTACTGAAGAAAATCCTAAACATCCAAAAAATTTCAGGAGTGCACTCTTTTCTTCTTGCTATCCTGCTTCTCCAAGAATCCCAAAGTTTCCTCCTTCTATATCAAAATTTCAGGAGTGCACTCTTTTCTTCTTGCTATCCTGCTTCTCCAAGAATCCCAAAGTTTCCTCCTTCTATATCATACTTATAAAACCGGTGAATAAATTAGTGCAAGGGTGATATAATGTAAGCATACATTTCTTTTATGCAGGAAAAAGGAGTTGATAAACACTCAACCCCAGAAGATTTTAATCAACTGTATGAAACTGCTGATTACTTTGTAGAATCTGGAAGCATATCAAGTAAAGTTGAAGCTGTGCATGGTGGCTTTCAAGGCAATGCTGGAGTGACAGCGGGTGAAAGTTTTTTTGAATCACCCTCAATTGCCAAATTTCATAGTGAAGAAACCAGCATAAAGCAAGAAACTTTTCAGGCGAATGACATGCAGTGCCAAGCAGAGAAGGAAATGAAAAAGAATGAAACACAGATACAGAAAGATGAAAATTTGAAGGCAGCAGAAGAGGCAGGATCTAAGGAGAATGAAGTCGTGGAGACAGAAGAGATAGGAGAAAATAATGAACGAAGCTGTGAAATTTCAGATTCTAAAGGAGTCGGTTTAAAGATGGATAAGGTTGAGGAACCATGCCTCCATGTTGGACAAGCAGAAATTTCAAGTGAAGAAAAAATATCTAATCTTGTTGAAGAAAACCAAAAGATTATTGAAAAAGAAGCTAGCAGTTTGCAGAATGATGAGGAAGACAGAAAGAAGGATGATGAAGATGCTGAACTCAAAACTAGTAAAGAAACGAGGATACTTGAGGCCAGTTCAGGTCAGAATGAAGACGCTTTAATTCACATCCTTGATCTGAAAGTCCAAAACTTGGACACCAATGTTGAAACAAGCACAGATGCTTTCCTAAAAAATGAACATAAAGACAATGCCTCAAGCATTGAAACTACTCCTATTGAAGAAAACAATGGAGAAGAAAATTCTGGAGTAGAAGAGAAGGAAGCAGACATTACCCACAGTTTACCAGATAAGGAGAAGAGTCTTGATGCAGCCAAAATAACTGAAAAGATAGAAAGTGATAAAGAAAGCATCAGACACGAAGTAAATGAAGAAGCCTCCTCAATACTGGCAGCAAGTCTAGAAATTAAGAGTGATAGAGAAGTAATGTCTGCAATCATAGAGAATGTGGAGAATAAACTTGAAAATCCATCAATGGCATTGGGAACAGAAAGCTCAAGCATACAAGATGCCGGAATTAAGGTAGGAAACAAGCTAGAAGAGACTTCAAGTATAGCAAGGAAAGAGGAAAGCCAAGATACAATGAACTTAAATGAGAATATGAAGGACGTGACACCACTTATGCATGAATCCCAAAAGAACCAAGTTGATATTCCTTCTGTCACACAGAGTGAAGAAATGTGTTTGCAGATGGTAGACAAAACTGAGATGTCTAAAGTGGTCACAGGAACTTTGTCCAAGGATGCTGTTGAGAGAAGTCCACAAGAAGGATATATTGAAATTCTTGAGAAAACAGCAGAAGCAGATAGCAGCAGTGGTGAAGATAGGCAAAACACAAATGGGGAGCAGTCTGTAACAGAGTCGTCTGCAGGGGAGAGCAGAGAAAATTGTGGGCATACCACTGTAGCATCTGAAAACGATATCAGTGATGCAGTAACTTCTCCAGAACACAGCAAAGACAAAATAGGAAATGAAAAGATAGAAACATCTGCGGAAATGGTTTCTCAGGAGATTAGTATAACTGCTTCAAGCGAATGCTCCAACACAATTACATGTGCCAAAGAGGATCCATATAATGGAGAAAGCTTTGCCAAAGAGGATCCATATAATGGAGAAAGCTTTGACAAAAAGGAGAAAGGAGAGAAATCAATAGACATTGATACTGTCAGAGATGATGAAATTCCAAAAGAAGAGGTTAAAAATAATTATTCTTGAACCTTTTTCAATTGTAAAGTTTTATTTCTTTGTATTAGGTCCCTCAAACATCACAAAAGTGAATAGTACAACAACAACAACAACAACAATGATAACCGTAAAACAAATATTTTACAAATTTTCTTTCCTTGTTGCAGAATCTCCCATCAACAAAACCAAAAGAGAAACTTGAAATTGAAGAACTTCGGATATCAAGCAAGAATGTAGATGAATATTCGTTGGAACGAGGAAAAATACTTGTAGAAGCTGAAGAGCAGCAAGAAGTCTCCAGCTTTGAACTTCAAGACCACGTTAATGAAGACAAGAAATCAGTAGATGCTGGTGCTATCAAAGATTATGGAATGTCAAAAGAGGAGGTAAAAACAATTCGTCCAGAAACTTTTTCAATTATAAAGTTTCATTTTTTTATGGAAGTAAGAGTGCGGCATGAAAGTGAATATTGCAACAACCAAAATGACAAACATATCCAAAAGTTTAAAACATTCTCTTTCCTTGTGGCAGAGTTTGCCACCGATGGAACCGAGTGACAAGATTGAAATTGAAGAAGTTGAGATCCAAGTCAAGAAAACAGATGAATCAACCAAGAATCATTCATTGGGAGAAGAAACAGCAACAGAACAAGTTGAACAATTGCAAGAAGTCTTTAACTTCGAACCACAAGACCAACTTAAAGAAGAAGGGAAATCCATAAAAAGCATTGTTGCCACAGATGATGGAATTCCAAAAGAGGAGGTTAAAATACATTTACCCTAAACCATTTCAAATTTCAAAAGATCTATTTCTTTGAGTAGCACAACCTCTGCATAATGAAAGTGCATAGTACCACAACAACGATACTGATAATTGTAAAATATTTAACAAATTTTCTTTCCTTGTTGCAGAATCTCCCATCAACAAAACCAAATGAGAAACTTGAAATTGAAGAAATTCAGATATCAAACAAGACTGTAGATGAATATTCATTGGAACAAGGAAAAATAGAGGTACAAGGTGAAGAGCTGCGAGAAGTCTCTCGCTTTGAACCTCAAGACCAAGTTGATGAAGACAAGAAATCAGTAGATGTTGCTGCTATCAAAGATGATGGAATGTCAAAAGAGGAGGTAAAACAATTAGTCTAGAAGCTTCTGAATTATAAAGTTTTATTTATTTGTGAAATTGAAGACTGCAGCATGAAAGTTAATATTGCAACAGCCAGAATGACAAACATATCAGAAAAATTTCACAAATTTTCTTTACTTGCTGCAGAGTTTGCCACTGACGGAACCAAGTGACGAGATTGAAATTGCAGAATTTGAGATCCAAAGCAAGAAAATAGATGAGTCAACGGAGACACATTTGCTGGGGCAAGAAACAATAACTGTGCAAGTTGAACAATTGCAAGAAGTCTCTAACTTTGAACCTCAAGACCAATTTAAAGGAGAAGAGAAATCCATAAAACGCATTGTTGCTACAGATGACGGAATTACAAAAGAAGAGGTTAAATACTACAACAACATGAACATGCATAATACTACAACAACAACAACAATGATAACTCTAAAACAAATATTTTACAAAATTTTCTTTATATGTTGCAGAATCTCCCATCAAAAAAACCAAATGAAAGACTTGACATTGAAGAACTTCAGATACCAAACAAGACTGTAGATGAATATTCATTGGAACAAGGAAAAATACCGGTACAAGGTGAAGAGCTGCAAGAAGTCTCTAGCTTTGAACCCCAAGACCAAGTTGATGAAGACAAGAAATCAGTAGATGTTGCTGCTATCAAAGATGATGGAGCATCAAAAGAGGAGGTAAAAACAATTAGACTAGAAGCTTTTTCAATTATAAAGATTTATTTATTTATTAAAGTGAACAATGCATCTGAAAGTGAATATTGCAACAGCCACAATGACAAACATATCAAAAAAGTTTCACAAATTCTCTTTCCTTTTTGCAGAGTTCGCCACCAATAGAACCAAGTGACAAGATTGAAATTGCAAAATTTGAGATCCAAGGCAAGACAATAGATGAGTCAACTGAGACTCATTCAATGGGACAAGAAACAGTAACAGGACAAGTTGAACAGTTGCAAGATGTGTCCAACTTTGAAATGCAAGACCAACTTCAAGAAGAAGAGAAATCCATGAAAAGCATTGTTGATACTGATGATGGAATTCCAAAGGAGAAGGTTAAAAATAACACTTACCTGAACCATTTTAAATTCCAAAACATCTATTTATTTGTGTAGCATGATTTTTGCATCATGAAAGTGCATAATACTACTACAACAACAATGATAACTGTAAAGCAAAAATTTTACAAATTTTCTTTCCTTGTTGCAGAATCTCCCATCAGCAGAACCAAATGAGAAACTTGAAATTGAAGAACTTCAAATACCAAACAAGAATGTAGACGAATATTCATCAGAACAAGGAAAAATACAAGTACAAGGAGAATTCCTGCAAGAATTATCTAGCTTTGAACCTGAAGACCAATTTAATGAAGACAAGAAATCAGTAGATGCTGGTGCTATCAAAGATGATGAAACATCAAAAGAGGAGGTAAAAAACAATTTTAAAGTTTTCTTTATAAAGCTTTTTCAATTATAAAGTTTTTTATTTATTTATGAAAATGAACACTGCATCACGAAAGTGAATATTGCAACAGCCACAATGACAAATGTATCATTAAAGTTTCATAAATTCTCTTTTCCTTGTTGCAGAGTTTACCACTGATGGAACCAAGTGACAAGATTGAAATTTTAGAATTTGAGATCCAAGGGAAGACAATAGATGAGTCCACTGAGACTCATTCATTGGGACAAGAAAAAGTAACAGTGCAAGTTGAACAATTGCAAGAAGTCTCTGACTTTGAACCTCAAGACCAACTTAAAGAAGAAGAGAAATCCATAAAAAGCATTGTTGCTACAGATGATGGAATTCTAAAAGAGGTGAACCATTTTAAACTCTAAAAGTTCTATTTATTTTTACAGCGTAATTTCTGCACCATGAAAGTGCATAACACAACTTCAACAATCACAAACATATAATAGAAGTTTCACCAATTATTTTTCCTTCTTGTAGAAGCTTCTATCAACAGAACCAAATGAGAATATTGAAATGGCAGAAGTTGAGATCCAAAACAACAACGTATTCGAGTTAAATGCAACTAATTTGTTAGAGCAAGAAATGGTACAAGCACAGGTTGGAGAGTTGCAAGATGTCTGTGAAGTTGAAACCAATGAAGAGAAATTGGTGGACATTGAGGCTGTTGAAGAAGATAGAATTCCAAGAGAGGAGGTAAAAAAAAAAAAAAAGAAAAAAAAATAGCCTTGTGTTCAATTCTACAAGTTTAATGTATCTCGCTCAGTTCCTTTACACAGCATGAAAGCCAACACTAAAAGATGAAAAAATGAAAACCCTACAACCAAAGTATATCAACTTCTCTTTCCTTGTTGCAGAATGTCCTACCAACAAAATTGAATGAGGAGATTGAAATTGCAGAAGTTGAAATAAAAACCAAGAATTCAGAGGAATTAAAAGCCACTCATCCCATGGAACAAGAAATTATAGTGCGAGAAATCTCTAGCTTTGAACTTCGAGACCAAGGAAATGCAGAAGAAAAATCAGTTGACGACAAAGCAATCAACAGCGATGAAATTCCAAAAGTAGAGGTTTAAACAATATTTTCAATCCAAAATTAATATCGAATTGCACCCTCCATGCATCATGAAAACGAATAGAATAATACCAACGAGCAAAACTTTATAACAAAAGTTTGATAAATTCTCATCCCTTTTTGCAGATTTTGCCAACACTAGAAATAAATGAGAAAATAGAAATTGCAGAAGCTGGGATCCCAAAAGAGAATCTAGATGAGTCAAATGTCACTCATTTAATGGAAAAAGAAACATTACAAGCACAAGGTGAGGAGATGCAAGAAGTCTCTAAAGTTGAACTCCAAAACAAGGTTGAAGAAGAAGAGAAATTGGTAGACATTGATGCTGGTAGAGATGATGCAATTCAAAAAGAAGAGGTAAATATATATATATATATATATATATATATATATATATATATATATATATATATATATCTTGAACCTTTTTCAATTCTGAAGGTTTAATTAATTATATTAATTCCTTCATACATCACGATTAAAGTGAACACTAAAACATCAAAAATGGCAATCATACGATCAAAGTTTATAAAATCCATTTTCCTCATTGCATAATGTTTGATAAACTTATAATAAAAGTTTGATAAATTCTCAATTCTCGTTGTAGAGTTTGCCACCTCTAGAAATAAATGAGAAAATAGAAATTGCAGAAGTTGAGATCCAAAAAGAAAATCTAGAAGACTTAAACGGAACCCATTTAGTGGAACAAGAAACATTACCAGCACAAAGTGAAGAGTTACGGGAAGTCTTTAAATCTGAATCTTCAAACCAGTTGGAAGAAAAAGGGAAATCAATACATGTTGATGTGGATAGAGATGATGTAATTCCTAAAGAGGAGGTAAAAAGAATTTAGTCTTGAACTTTTTTCAATTCTAAAGTTTAAATTAATTGTATTAGTTTCATGCATATCATGATTAAAGTAAACACTAAAACATCAAAAATGGCAATCGTAAAATCAAAGTTTACGAATTCACTTCCCTAGTTGCAAAATGTTTGATAAATTTATAACAAAAGTTTGATAACTTCTCATTCCTTGTTGCAGAGTTCACCGCCAATAGAAATAAATGAGAAAATAGAAATTGCAGAAGTTGATGCCCAAAAAGAGAATCTAGATGAGTCAAATGTCACTCATCTAGAGGAACAAGAAACATTACTAGCACAAGGTGAAGAGTTGCAAGAAGTCTCCAAAACTGAACCTCAAAACCTTGTTGAAGAAGTAGATATTGATGTGGGTATAGATAACATAAATCCTAAAGAGGAGGTAAAAAGAAATTAGCATTGAACCTTTTTTAATTCGAAAGTTTAAATTAATTGTATTAGTTCCATTAAATATCATGATTAAAGTAAACACTAAAACATCAACAATGCAATCGTAAAATTGAAGTTTATCAAATTCATTTCCCCATTTTAGAACTTTTGATAAATTTATAACAAAAGTTTGATAAATTCTCATCCCCTTTTGCAGATCTTTCCACCACTAGAAATAAATGAGAAAACAGAAATTGCAAAAGCTGAGATCCCAAAAGAGAATCTAGATGAGTCAAATGTCACTCATTTAATGGAAAAAGAAACATTACAAGCACAAGGTGAGGAGTTGCAAGAAGTCTCAAAAGCTGAACCTCAGGACCAGGTTGAGGAAGAAGAGAAATTGATAGACATTGATGTTGGAAGAGATGCTGTAATTCCTAAAGAAGAGGTAAAAAGAAATTCGTCTTGGACATTTTTAAATTCGAAAGTTTAAATTAATTATATTAATTCCGTCACACGTCATGATAAAAGTGACCATTAAAACATCAAAAACGGCAGTTGTACAATCAAAGTCTATAAAATTCACTTTCCTCATTGCAAAATGTTTGATAAATTTACAGTAGAAGTTTGATAAATTCTCATTTCTTGTTACAGAGTCTGCCACCACTAGAAATAAATGAGAAAATAGAAATTGCAGAAGTTGAGGCCCAAAAAAAGAATCTACAAGAGTTAAACGACACTTATTTAGTGGAAGAAGAAACAATACTAGCGCAAGGTAAAGAGTTTCAAGGAGTCTCTAAAGTTGAACCTTCAAACCAGGTTGAAGAAGAAAAAGAATTGGTAGACTTTGATGTGGGTATAGATGATGTAATTCCTAAAGAGGAGGTAAAAAGAAATTAGTCTTGAACTATTTTCAATTCTAAAGTTTAATTTAATTGTACTAGTTCCTTTACATATCACAATTAAAGTGAATGCTAAAGCATCAAATATAGCAATTTTACAATTGGAGTTTATAAAATTCATATTCCTCGTCGTAGAATATAAGATAAATTTATAACAAAAGTTTAATAAATTCACATTCCTTGTTGCAGAGTTTGCCACCACTAGAAATAAATGAGAATATAGAAATTGCAGAATCTGAGATCCAAAAAGAAAATCTAGATGAGCCAACTTTCACTCACTTAGTGAAACAAGAAACATTACAAGCACAAGATGAAGAGTTGCAAAAAATCTCTAAAGCTAAACCTTCAAATCAGGTTGGAGAAGAAAAGAAATTAGTAGATGTTGATGTGGGTAGAGATGATGTCAGTCCTAAAGAGGAGGTAAGAGGAAATTAGTCTTGAAACTGTTGCAATTCTAAAGTTTAAATTAACTGTATTAGTTCCAATACACATCGAGATTAAAGTGAACATTAAAACATCAAAAATGGCAATCATATGCTCCAAGTTTGTAAGATTCACTTTCCTCATTTCAGAATGTTTGTTAAATTTATTATAGAGGTTTGATAAATTATCATTCCTTGTTGCAGAGTTCGCCAACACTAGAAACAAATGAGAAAATAGAAATTGCTGAAGTTGAGATCCACAATGAGAATCTAGAGGAGTTAAACGACAATCATTTAATGGAACAAGAAACGTTACAAGCACAAGGTGAAGAATTGCAAGAAGTCTCTAAAGTTGAACCTCAAGACCATGTTGAAGAAAAAGTGAAGTCAGTAGATGTTGATGCTAGTAGAGATGAAGTAATTCCTAAAGAAGAGGTAAATAGAAATTAGTCTTGCACATTTTTCAATTCTAAAGTTTAATTTAATTATATTAATTCCTTCATTAAATATATGATAAATCTATAACAAAAGTTTGATAAATTCTCATTCCTTGTTGCAGAGTTTACCACCACTAGCTATAAAAGAGAAAACAGAAATTACAGAAGCTGAGATCCGAAAAGAGAATCTAGATGAGCCAAATGTCACTCACATAGTGGAACAAGAAACATTACTAGCACAAGGTGAAGAGTTTCAAGAAGTCTATAAAGCTGAACCTCAAGCCTATGGTGAAGAAGAAGAGAAATCAATAGACGTTGATGCCGATAGAGATGATCTAATTCCTAAGGAAGAGGTAAAAAGAAATTAGTCTTGCACATTTTTCAATTCTAAAGTTTAATTTAATTATATTAATTCCTTCATACATCATGATTAAAGTGAACACTAAAACATAAAAAATGGCTATCATATGCTCTAAGTATATAATATTCACTTTCCTCATTCAAAATGTTTGTTAAATTTATACTAGAAGTTTGATAAATTATTATTCCTTGCTGCAGAGCTTGCCACCACTAGAAACAAATGAGAATATAGAAATTGCAGAAGCTGAGATCCAGAAAGAGAATCTAGAGGAGTTAAACGACACTCATTTAATGGAACAAGAAACATTACAAGCACAAGCTGAAGAAATGCAAGAAGTCTCTAAAGCTAAACTTCAAGACCATGTTGAAGGAGAGAAATCAGTAGATGTTGATTCTGGTAGAGATGATATAATTCCTAAAGAAGAGGTAAAAAGAAATTATTCTTGCACCTTTCTCAATTCTAAAGTTTAATTTAATTATATCAATTCCTTCATAGAATATATGATAAATCTATAACAAAAGTTTGATAAATTCTCATTCCTTGTTTCAGAGTTTGCCACCACTAGAAATAAAAGAGGAAACAAAAATTGCAGAAGCTGAGATTCGAAAAGACAATCTAGATGAGCCAAATATCACTCACTTAGTGGAAGAAGAAACATTACTAGCACAAGGTGAAGCGTTGCAAGAAGTCTCTGAAGCTGAACCTCAAGACTATGTTGAAGAAGAAGAGGAATCAATAGACATTGATGCTGGTAGAGATGATTTAATTCCTCAGGAAGAGGTAAGAAGCAATTAGTCTTGCACTTTCTTCAATTCTAAAGTTTAATTTAATTATATTAATTCCTTCATACATCATAATTAAAGTGCACACTAAAACATCAAAAATGGAAATCAAACGCTCCAAGTTCATTAAATTCACTTTCCTCATATCTAAATGTTTGTTAAATTTAAAAAAGAAGTTTGATAAAATATCATTCCTTGTGGCAGAGTTTGTTATCATTAGAAACAAATGAGAAAATCGAAATTGCTGAAGCTGAGATCCAGAAGGAGAATATAGAAGAGTTCAATGGCACTCATTTAATGGAACAAGAAACATTACAAGCACAAGGTGAAGAATTGCACATAGTCTCCAGGGCTGAACCTCAAGATCATGTTGAAGAAGAAGAGAAATTAGTAAATGTTGATGCTAGTAGAGATGATGTAATTCCTAAAGAAGAGGTAAAAAGAAATTACTCCTGCACCTTTTTTTCAATTCTGAAGTTTATTTTAATTATATCAATTCCTTAATAGAATATATGACAACTCTGTAACAAAAGTTTGATAAGTTCTCATTCCTTGTTGCAGAGTTTGCCACCACTAGCTATGAAAGAGAAAACAGAAATTACAGAAGCTGAGATCCGAAAAGAGAATCCAGACGAGCCAAATATCACTCTCTTAGTGGAACGAGGAACATTACTAGCTCAAGGTGAAGCGTTGCAAGAAGTCTTTAAAGCTGAACCTCAAGACTATGTTGAAGAAGAAGGGAAATCAAAAGACGTTGATGCTGGTATTGATGATGTAAGTCCTAAGGAAGAGGTAAAAAGAAATTAGTCTTGCACTTTATTCAATTCTAAAGTTTTGTTTAATTATATTAATTCCTTCATACATCATGAATAAAGTGAACACTAAAACATCAAAAATGGAAATCAAAAGCACCTAGTTCATTAACTTCACTTTTCTCATTGCAAAATGTTTGTTAAATTTGTAATAGACGTTTGATAAATTATCATTCCTTGCTGCAGACTTTGCCACCACTACAAACAAATGAGAATATAGAAATTGCAGAAGATGAGATCCAGAAAGAGATTGTAAAGGAGTTAAACAACACTCATTTAATGGAAAAAGAAACATTACAAGCACAAGGCGAAGAAATGCAAGAAGTCTCTAAAGCTGAACCTCAAGACCATGTTGAAGAAGAAGAGAAATCAGTAGATGTTGATACTGGTAGAGATGATGTAATTCTTAAAGAAGAGGTAAAAAGAAATTAGTCTTGCACCTTTTTGAATTCTATAGTTTAATTTAATTATATTAATTCCTTTATAGAATATATGATAAATCTATAACAAAAGTTTGATAAATTCTCATTCCTTGTTACAGTGCTTGCCACCACTAGAAATAAATGAGAAAATAGAAATTGCAGAAACTGAAATCCAAGAGGAGAATCTAGATGAGTCAAATGTCACTCATCTAGTGGAACAAGAAACATTAGCAGCACAAGATGAAGAGTTTCAAGAAATCTCTAAAGTAGAAACTCAAGACCATATTGAAGAAGAACAAAAATCGGTAGACGTTGATGCTGGTAGAGATGTTGTAATTCTTAAGAAAGAGGTAAAAAGAAATTAGTCTAGCACATTTTTAAATTCTAAAGTTTAATTTAATTATCTTAATTCCTTCATAAATCATGATTAAAGTGAACACTAAAACATCAAAAATGGCAATCATATGCTCCAAGTTTATAAAATTCAGTTTCCTCGTTGCAAAATCTTCGTTAAATTTACAATAGAAGTTTGATAAATTATCATTCCTTGTTGCAGAGTTTGCTGCCACTAGAAACAAAGGAGAAAATAGAAATTGCAGAAGCTGAGATCCAAAATGAGATTCTAGAGGAGTTAAACGGCACTCATTTAATAGAAGGAGAAACATTAAAAGCACAAGGTGAAGAATTGCAAGAAGTCTCTAAAGCTGAACCTCAAGACCATGTTGAAGAAGAAGAGAAATCAGTAGATGTTGATGCTGGTAGAGATGATGTAATTCCAAAAGAAGAGGTAAAAAGAAATTATTCCTGCACCTTTTTCAATTCTAAAGTTTAATTTAATTATATTAATTCATTCATAGAATATATGATAAATCTATAACAAAAGTTTGATCAATTCTCATTCTTTGTTGCAGAGTTTGCCACCACTAGAAATAAATAAGAAAACAGAAATTGCAGAAGCTGAGATCCAAAATGAGAATCTAGATGAGCCAAATGTCACTCACTTAGTGGAACAAGAAACATTACTAGCACAAGGTGAAGAGTTTCAAGAAGTCTATAAAGCTGAACCTCAAGACTATGTTGAAGAAGAAGAGAAATCAATAGATGTTGATGCCGATAGAGATGGTGTAATTCCTAAGGAAGAGGTAACAACAAATTAGTCTTGCACTTTTTCAATTCTAAAGTTTAATTTAATTATATTAATTCCTTCATACATCATGATTAAAGTGAGCACTAAAACATCATAAATGACAATCATACCCTCCAAGTTTATAAAATTCACTATCATCATTGAAAAATGTTTAATGAATTATCATTCCTTGTTGCAGAGTATGCCACCACTAGAAACAAATGAGAAAGTAGAAATTGCAGAAGCTGAGAACCAAAAAGAGAATCTAGAGGATTTAAATGGCACTCATCTAATGGAACAAGAAATATTACAAGAACAAGGTAAAGAATTGCAAGAAGTCACGAAAGTTGAACCTCAAGACTATGTTGAAGAAGAAGAGAAATCTGTAGATGTTGATGCTGGTAGAGATGATGTAATTCCCAAAGAAGAGGTAAAAGGAAATTAGTCTTGCAATTTTTTCAATTCTAAAGTTTAATTTAATTATATTAATTTCTTCATAGAATGTATGATAAATCTATAACAAAAGTTCGATAAATTATCATTCCTTGTTGCAGAGTTTGCCACCACTAGAAATAAATGAGAAAATAGAAATTGCAGAAGCTAAGATCCAAAAAGAGAATCTAGATGAGCCAAATGTCATTCACTTAGTGGAACTAGAAACATTGCTAGCACAAGGTGAAGAGCTGCAAGACGTCTCTAAAGTTGAACCTCAAGACTGTGTAGAAGAAGAGGAGAAGTCAGTAGACGTTGATGCTGGTAAAGATGTTGTAATTCCAAAAGAAGAGGTAAAAAGAAATTAATCTTGCACCTTTTTCAATTCTAAATTTTAATTTAATTATATTAATTTCTTCAAACATCATGATTAAAGTGAACCCTAAAACATAAAGAATAGCAATTGTACAATCAAAGTTTATAAAATTCACTTACCTCATTGCAAAATGTTTGATAAAATTAAAATTGAAGTTTGATAAATTCTCATTTCTTGTTGTAGAGTTTGCTATCAATAGAAATAAATGAGAAAATAGAAACTGCAGAAGCTAAGATCCAAAAAGAGAATCTAGAAGAGTTAAACTGCACTCATTTAGTGGAAAAAGAAACATTACTAGCAAAAGGTGAAGAGTTGCAAGAAGTCTCTAAAGTTGAACCTTCAAACCAGGTTGAAAAAAAGAAGAAACAGGTAGACGTTGATGTGGGTAAAGATGATGTAATTCCTAAACCGGAGGTAAAAAGAAATTAGTCTTGAGCCGTTTTCAAGTCTAAAGTTTAATTTAATTGTATTAGTTCGTTTATACATCATGATTTAAATGAACACTAGAACATCAAAAATGGCACTTGTGTGATCAAAGTTTATCAAAGTTAACTTTCCTTCTTGTAGAATGTTTGACAAATTCTCATTCCGTGGTGCAGAGTGTCCCACCATTTGAAATAAATGACAAAATAGAAATTGCAGAAGATGAGATCCGAAAAGAGAATCTAGATGAGTCAAATGTCACTCATCTACTGGAACAAGAAACATTAATCGCACAAGGTGAAAAGTTGCAAGTAGTCTCTAAAGGTGAACCTCCAGACCAGGTTGAAGTAGAAGAGAATTTGATATACCTTGACAGTGGTAAAGATAATGTAATTCCCAAAGAGGAGGTAAAAAGAAATTATTCTGAAGCTTTTTCAATCATAAAGTTTAATTTAATTGTGTTATTCCTTCACACATCATGATTATAATGATCACTAAAAATCAAAACTAGCAATTGTACAATCAAAATTTATCAAATTCACTTTTCTCATTGCAGAATGTCCCATCAACAGAACCAAATGAGAAAAGTGAAATTGCAAAATTTGATATGGAGAACAAGGACTGGAATGAATCAAATGCAACACGCCTAGCAGAACAACAAACGACATTAGTGCAAGGTGAAGTGTTGAGAGAAGTCTCTAGCTTTGAATCTGAAGAACAAGTAAATGAAGGCGACAAAACAGTTCGCATTGATGAAATCAAAGATGACAGAATTCTAAAAGTAGAGGTAGAAAAAAATATTTTTAACCTTTTACAATCCCACGATTTTCTTTATATTTATTACACCTTGTATGCATCATATACATCAACATCAAATCAACATTGAAAATTTATCACAATAGTTTCATGAATTCTCATCCCTTGCTACAGAGTCTCTCACCAATAAAAAGCAATGAGAAAATTCAAATTACAAATGTTGAGATCCAAAACAAGAATGTAGATCAGTCAGATGTCATCCATTTGTTGCAACAAGAAACTGTACCAGCACAAGGTGAAGGCGAAGAGTTGCAAAAAGTCATTAAAGTTGAACCTCAACTCCAAGTTAACGAAGAAGAGAAATTATTAGACATTGATGTTGTCAGAGATGATGAAATTCCTATAGAGGAGGTCCATAATTATTCTTAAACTATTTCAATCTGTTAAATTCATACACCGTGATATATGTAAATACTAAAATAGTTAAACAATAAAAATAATCAAGGTTTATCAAATCTCTTTCCTTGTTGCAGAATGTCCCCCCAACAAAACAAAGAGAGAAGAGTGAAATTGCAAAAGTTGAGATTGAAAATAAGGATTTAGGTGAATCAAATACAACTCATTCAATGGAACAACAAACAATATTAGAGCAAGGTGAAGAGTTACAAGAAGTCTCTAGCGTTGAAATTGAAGAACAAGTAAATAAAGAAGACAAGTCAATTGGCATTAAGGCAACCGAAGATGATGGGATTCCAAAATTAGAGGTAAAAAACAATATTTTGATTCAATTTTCAAGTTCTATTTATTTATCTTGCACCTTCTATGCATCATGAGAATGAGCACAACGACCTAGATATGACAAATCATCAATGTTTCACAAATTGTCATTCTTCGCAGAGTTTCCCACCAACAGAAAGAAATGAGAAAATTCAAATTACAGAAATAAACATCCAAAATAGGAATGTAGATAAGTTAACTGCTACTAGTTCGTTGGAACAAGAAGCAATACCAGCTCAAGGGGAAGAGTTGCAAGTATCTAATGCTGAACTTGAAGACCAAGTTAATGAAAAAGAAAAAATAAACATTGATGTCGTCAAAGATTATGGAATTCCAAAAGAGGAGGTTAAAAGAATTAATCTTAAATTGTTTCAATCTTCAATTATACATGTGAATACTGAAACATCAACAATAGAAACCATTAATTAAATTGTATCGAATATCTTTCCTTATTGCAGACTGTCCCATCAACAGAGCAAATTGAAAAGATTGAAATTGCAGAAGTTGAGATTAGAAAAAAGATTGTAGATGGATCAAACACAGCTCATTCAATGGACAAACAGACAATATTAGTGCAAGGTGAAGAGTTGCAAGAGATTTCTAGCTTTGATCCTCAAGACCAGGTAAATGAAGAAGACAAATTGCTCAATGTTAACACAATCAAAGATGATGGAATTCCAAAAGTAAATGTAAAAAGAATGCTTTTTTAATTCTTTTTTTTTTTTCCAATTCCATAGTTCTATACATCATTAAAGTGAGTACATTAGCATCAGCAATTATAAAATTATTAAAATTTTTCATATATTTTTATTCCTTATTGTAGAGTCTCCCACCAGGAGAAATGAATGAGCAGATTGAAGTTGCAGAAGTTGAGATCCAGAACATTCTAGCAGAAACTTCGCATGAGGAGAAAAAGGAGGATGGGTGTTTAATAAAAAGAGATGAAGACAGTGACGGGAAAGGCAGACTACAAGAGGATAACAAGGAAGGTATTGTGGAAAATTCCCAAATAGTTGATGGTATTTCCCATGAAATGGATCAAAATGATGAAAGCCTCAACTCACCTCTTCAAGCTTCACTAGGAACAAAACCAGAATGTCTGCAATGCGATAACTTTACTACATCAGAACCTTCACCCATGGATGAAAAACATGACATCAGTTCTTCTGTCAAAACAGATGAAGAGAACAAGAACAATGTTGGTTCAGAAGAACTTAAAGTGCAAAGTGAGGAGGAGAAATTGAAGCATGACAAAGATTTAGAAAAAATATTGCAGAAAATTGAACCAGGAGAAAATGTTGAACAACAAATTACTGTCCTGTCTGTGGAAACCGAGGCAATAGCTTTGAATGAAGTGGATAATAACTCTAAAGAAGAGATAGTTGAGACTCCTCAAGACAATCCAAATGAGGCAGAATTACCTAAAGAAGTAGATAAAAACAAGGAACATTCCATAGATGAGCACAATATTCAAAGCCTCTCAAGAGAATCTGTCAAGCAAGGAATAGTTAAGAACTTCCATAATGATGAAATTAATGTTGAAATATCCAACAAAGAGGTTAGTCAAACGCTTTAAACTATGATGCCTCTAACAAATATTAGTTTTCAACTCAATTACTAAGCAAACTATGATGCCTCTAACAAATATTAGTTTTTAGGCTCAATTACTAAGCAAAAACTTAGTTTCTTTTGCAGATATTTTTGGAGTCCTTGACAAATAAAACAAGTGAGATCATTGTACTTCAGACGAATCAAAACAAAGAAATCAGTTATGCACATCATCCAACTTCAGAAATGCAAGCAGAGGAAAGCCTAAAGCACAAAGGTAGTAACATAACCGCAGCAGATATTTTGCCAATGGAGAAAAAAGAAGGCAATGAATCTGAGCCAGAGGAGAGAAAAGAAGACAATGAATCTACAGTCAAAGCTGGTGCAGACAATGACAGCAATACTGAGTTATTGGAGATTTTGAAGAGTAAGATGGAAACATCACAAAGTGAAGCAAGTAGAGAACCAAAACTGCAGAAGAATGAACCAGAGGATTTTGAATCGTCAATGAATGTGATTACAGCAGAAATTGAGGCAGCCATGTTGAGCGAAAAGGCCAACAACATTACACTTTTAAAAGAAGTTGGGGCCATCCAGAATGTAGGAGAAACTGTAAAGAACGAAAAGAATGAAGGAATTGAAGATATTGAGAACAAGGTCAAAACAGTTCCAACTAGAGAGGTAATAATTCAAAAGATCTCTCAAACTAATAAGTACTTGCATCTTTTCTATAACTCAAGTAACCAATTGTCTCTCAAGATTAGTTAAGCTAATGACACTATATTTTATTGGAGATGCAGGATGTCAAACCAGATGCAGAAACATGCGATGAAAACATAAGCGTGGATACTGAAATTATGGAGGCAAAGTCAAAAAAAAGTGAAATGGAAGCAGGAATTATTGAAAATATACACGGATTCAATTCTGTGAAGAAGTTAGAGGGCAAACATACAAGCGAGAATGCAGAAGAGGAAATAAAGAAGAAAGGCATTGAAGAGGTCCAATTTAATACTTGAATTACTGCATAATCTCAACTTACTCACTCTTATTTTTCTCTGTTTCAGTGTTACTAATAAAAAAGCTGGAAACCTTTATACTATACAGGAACATGAAGATACTATGATTGCTTGCCTAAGTGCAGACACTGAAAAACACATCACAACGGAAGCACTCAGCAGCAAAAACATCTCACCACAGTCTACTGGAGAAATAAGAGCTTCAATCTATAAAGAAGACAAAGAAGAAAAGAAATCCAAAATGGAGGTTGGTTGTGACAAAATTTTCATATTACTGCTGCCTAGCTTATAATTCATATTTACCCTGTAATATTTCATCTGTTGAGCAGATGCAAGAACTTGAGCTAACCAGTATAGTTAAGAAAACTGAAAATGAAGTGTCAGAGGAAGCAACTATTGCAAGGAAGCAGTCTACAGAACCTGCTATGGTAATTGCAGATGATACGACAGTAGTAGTGGTATACTGAATGTTATGATTTGGAACTCCATTGTGAACTCTTCTAGCATGAACTATCATTCTGCATACAAATATATTTCTCATTTCCTCTTCTCTTCTATTTTAGTTAAAATCTAATTCAATCCATCTGTATGCATGAGATCCAACTGTAAACTTTTCTAGTATGAACTTTTATTTATTTATTTTTTTTTTTTACAATATATTTTTCTTTTCTTTTCCATTTTAATAAACATTCTATCCATTCACATAGATGCATGAGATAATTCAATCTGTCAAGGAGGATGAGGATACTGGAAAACTGATTGTAGAAGAAGGCATCATAGTTGAAGACAAATTCAAAGCACCTGTTAATGGAATAGATGAAGAAAATCCTTCCCAGAAGAAAAAACAGGGTGAAAGTGATATAAGCATGTTAAAAGAAGAGGTTAGCTTTTGAATTTCTCCAACGTTCATGTTTCAGCTATTCTTGCTTTTGTGTACTTACAGATCTATGTGTTTAACAGATAAAAGGCTTCACTTCAGAATCCACAGAAGCTGATGCAGATGAAAAGCGTGAAATCCAAAATGAAGCTCTTATTGCGACAAGTTATGATCAAAATGAGATGAACGTTAGTGAAGCATCTTTAGGCAAACTATCAGATGAAAACCTGATGGAATTCTCTAAAAAGTCATCAAAAGATTTTGAGCTCATAAACAGTGAAGAAAGCCAATTAATAGATGAAAGTTCAACAAAATATCCAATTGCAGATGAAAACAAAGAAATGCATGATGAGGATAAGATTACAATTAAAGAAGGGGTTTATGAATCAGGCTCTGTAGACACTGGGATAGAGAATACAAATAAAGAAGCAAGGTCCTGTCAGAGCGAGGATCCACATCAGGATCTTGAGCTACACAATGAACAGATTATCTCTAAAACAGAAGATGCTGAAACAACAAAGATGGAACAAACTAGAGACCTCATTGATCAGGGAAATATTTGCAAATCAAAAAGATCACAAGATGAAGAGCCATCAAATGTACAGGATGAGGACTGTAAGTGTATTGAATTAATCAATACAGATCAGAAAGAGCCTGCACAGGAAGAAGAGGATTCTGCTAAGCAACCTGAAGCTTGCTCAGAGAATGATGATGCAGGAAAAGAAGCAGCAGGTGAACTTGAAGCAGGAGCCCAAAAACAAGGGCTTGAGGATAGAGAGGCCAAAAACAATGGAATGCCAATGGAACAGGTCAGAGACATAATTAATTTCTCTTTTGCATGACATCACAATGAATAAAGTAATGAGGTAAAGCGGCAATTTTTTCATTCCATAACAGTGGAAATGAGACTTATAATGGATCCCTAAAAAAGGCGTATCTCATAATACCGTAAAAAAGCATAAAGGTCCCATCATATTTACATAGAATATAAAAATTTCCTTGCTTATTTCCACTGGTTAGCAATGAAGCTACTGCTAAACACAAGAAGCAGGAATTATCGAAAAATTGGTTAAATGACAGTCAATTAAATCTAAGACTTCCTCTTTACAAACTTGAGATTTCATATATTATACCAAATAGAATGAGTTTCTCATATAATTCTGGTGTTATATATATATATATATATATATATATATATATAATGAGCACCTCATGTTTCTTTCTTTTTCTTTTCTTCTTCTTCTTCTTCTTTTTTTTTTTTTTTTTTTTTTGACCACATTTAGCCTTCTAACAATTATTAATATTCGACAGAATTCGTTTGATTGTGCTTTTGGAATATTGACAAGAGATGAAAGCAATGAAACAGTCTGTGAAACCAACCAAAATATAGTTGAGGAAAACAGGATTTCCGAACCTGCCAAACTAAGATATGAAGAATCTCAAGAAATTCAGCAAGATCCAAAAAAGAAACCTGAGCCATTGGGGGTTGCAGATCTTAAAGAAACACAGGATGCATACAAGACTGTAAAAGCTGCCATCTTAACTGAAGAGGTCAGAAAATAAACTACTTGTTAAGCATAAGTAACTTCCCCTGAACATCTCCGAGGTTCAGTTTTTGATTGTATGTTTCTTTGTCAGATGTGCAAAGAAGTTGAGAAACCTGATGATGATGAAATGGTCAAACACTTTGACAAGGAAGAGAATGATATAAAGCAACTCCACACTATATCCACTGAAAATGAAAGAACCGATGAGGTCAGCTTAACATACTACTATTTGATATATTTTGGATATTCCACCACTTTGTTTTCTACCATAAACATTTTTCAATCTTAATCTTAACCAGGTGGAAGAATTCAGCTCCATATCCATTGAATACCTTGCAGCAACAGACTCCAATAAAGAGGAAGAAAAAGAAAATGCAGAGGTTGAAGCAGCACAAACATTGGAAAATGAGGCATCAGTTACAGAAGAAAATGAAGAAAGAACAGTGGAAGATGAAGGTAGTGATAAGTTTATAGGTCTGTCAACCAGTGCATCAATTAATGAGTCAGAAGAAAAGATTAAGGAGGAGATCACAGAGAATGCAGATAGCTGTTATGACAAGATAAAAGCAAAAACTGTGATGGAGGAAACAGTTGAGCCCAACTTGCAGGAAGTTCCAATGAAAGATAAGCCAGCGCAGGATACTAACATCCCCTCAAATAAGAGCAGTCCACATGCAGATGAACCTGAAGCAACTCAACAGGAAAGCATAGCAATTGAAGAGAACTCCTTGGCTTATGAATCCAGAAATGATGATAAGGAAGAACTGCACACAGGTGAAATAAGAGAAGAAATCAAAGAAGCTTCTGAAATAGTAAACGAGTCTCAGGATTATGCACTGGTTACTGGAACTGAAACCGCTACATATGAAACTCTCCCCAAAGAGATAACAAACGAAAATGAGACACAATCTCCAGCAATGCCTTGCAAAGGAGATAATTATGGAACTAAAGCCACAACTGAGAATGTAGAGGAGAACATAGAGAAAGTGATAATAACAAAGGATGAAGCTTCAGAGAAATCATCTGCGTTAAAAACAACAGAAGAGAGATGCTTGCAACATGAAGATTCCAGGGAGGTTGAAGTTTCACAACTAGAGCTTCACATCAAGGAAAGCATGCCAAACAGTTCAAATCAAGAGCATGAAAAGAGAGATGAATTTAAGGAAGAATTAAAGGAAGTTTCTAAAACAGCAACGACGTCTAGCTGTCACAACCTCGAAGCAGCTACAGAAGATGAAGTTGCAAATGATCATACTCTGCAAGAGGAGAAATCAGAAGAGCTACATCAAACAGAACCTTTTCCATTACTTTCCAAGGGACATGAACTTGGGAGCTCAACTACAACTGAGAAAATGGAAGAGAATATAAAGGAAGTGTTGCTTGAAGATGAACCAAAAACAACTGAAGAAGTTCACTTGCAAAAGGAAGCATCTGTGGAGTTCAAGGTCTCCCAATTAGACCTTGAACTGAATGAAGACATGAAAGAGGGTCCAAAGGAAGAACCAAAAGCAGTGAGTGGGACTTCAGTAGAAATTGAACAAAAGAAAGAAGCTTCTGAATCCAAATCACATTCTAATGCAGAAGATAACAGAGCAATCAGAGAAGATGGAATTAGTTCTATACAGACCAATCCTGCGGAAAAATTAGAAGCACAGAAGCAGACGCTGGTTTCTGCACTGCTCTCAAAAGAACGAGCGGTTAGAATTTCAGACAAAATTGAGAGCATAGAAGAGAACAGGAAGGAAATGGAGGTGCTGGAATATAAATCAAAAGGAACAAAAGAGATCCTCCTAAAGGGAGATCCTGAGGAGCTTGAATTCTCCCTACTGGAGTCTCAACTTGGTAAAGATGCACAGATGGAGCATCTGAATGAAATACATGAGAGAAAAGATGGGGCTATAGAGGGCACTAAAGAAATTATAGAAATTTCTGAATTAGTACTTAATACCAGTTCTCAAGACCACACCGAAGCAAAAATAGATGAAATTACTTCCAATCAGACTCTAACAACAGAGAAAGAAAAAGAGCAAAATGAGACACCACCAACTGGATCTCTTTTAAAAGACCATGAGCATGGCATTTCAACTCCCGCTGAGAGCATGGAAGAAAATATCATTAACATGGAAGTGCTAGAAAATGCAGCAAACACGATCAAAAAAGCATCAATACAAAAGGAAAAGCTTAAGGAGCTCAAACCCCCTCAATCAGAGTTTCAATTTGACAATACATTGGAGATTCCAGAGGAAATACATGAGGCAGCAGTTGGGACACCAGATGAAATTTTAAAATTGCAGCCTGAACATGACAATAAGATAAGAGATGAAGAACCTCCCCCAGAAAGTGGGGAAACCTTAGAAATAACAGAACCATTTGAAAAAACCTCCAATCTGAACACTATAACAAGTGAAGAAGCTTCTGAATATTTGTCAGAAGTTAATGGTCATGAAGTCATCATGCAATCTGAAGAAGCTGAAATCAAGGAAGAGTATTCAGAGGCAGCAACTATGGATTTGATAACTGAAGAAAATCTGAGAGAAAAAACTATTGCAACTGAAATCATGCATGATGAAATCACAAATGAACAGGTCAGATAGAGAATAAAACCGAACTTTCAGTATTTCATGCTCTTTCTTGCTTCCTCCATTTTCCTTTGCTTTGCTGATGGTAAACTGCTAACTAAAATGGGAAAAAAACACAGATGACAGAAGAAAAGCATGAGGCCAGGAACTGTCAGGAAATAATCCTTGGTGAAGGAGCAGCTAGAGAGAGCTCCCAGGAACAGGAGATAAAGGGTGAAGCAAGTCTAGGAGATAAGATGTTAGCAAAGCAAACACAAATCGAAGAGGTAAAATTATCTAATACTGAACTTTGTTTACTTATTTCTAAATTCTTCATTACTGTAAAACTGATCCCTGTATCTAATATACAGTCATGCAAGGAAATAGAAAAGAGTATTGCAACTGAGACACTTGAAGAACAGATTAGCAAAGGAAAAGAAACGTTGGAGAATCTTCACCATGTTTTTGTTGACAGTATCTCAAGTGAAGCAGCAGTAGCTAAAAAGATCCAACAACATGAGATAAAGGGTGAACAATGTCAAGGAGATAAGGTGTTACAAGAGGAAATTCATAAGAGTAAACTTCATTTATATTTACTTCCCGCTTCTTCATTAACATACCGTTGAAACGTTTATCTAAAATGCAGTTATATGAGGAAATTGAAAACGCTGATGCAAGTGAGAAGATTGAAAAACAAATCATCACAGAAAAAGAAATAGTTGAGAATCTTCACCCAGCTGTTGAGAATATCTTGAGAGAAGAAGCAGCTAAAGAGATCCACCAAGGACATGAGACAAAGGGTGAAGAAAGTCAAGGAGATAAGATGTTAGCAAAGGAAATTCAAAATGAAGTGGTAAGACTTATAATTTTTGAACTTTATATATATTTTCGTTTTTCATCTTCTTCATTAATAGTTGAAGCCACTGTCTAAAATTCAGTCGTGCAAGGAAATTGAAAAGACTGATGCAAGTGAGACCATTGAAAAACATATCAGCACAGAAAAAGGAACAGTTGAGAACCTACACCAAACTGTTGCTTACAGTGTCTCAAGTGAAAAAAAAGGTAAGGATGTCCACCAAGAACATGAGATAAAGGAAGAAGAAAATGAAGGAGAAAACATGTTAGCAACTGAAATACAAGATGAAGCGGTAAGAATACAAGTACAGATCTTTATTTATATTTAGTTTACAAACTCTTAAACTATAAGTTTGACGCCTTTATCCAAAATACAGTTATTCAAGGAAATTGGAAAGACTGATGCAAGTGAAACAATTGAAAAAGAGATCAGCACAGAAAAAGGAACAGTTGAGAACCTTCACGAAGCTGTTGCTGAAAACAAGACTATCAAAGAACATTTTCTTGAAGAAACAGGGAGTGAAAATGCTGAGGAGGGTAGGAAATCAGACATTGCAAATCAGGCTGATGAGACAAGATCTGAAGAAGTCAAAATAGAAGCTACAACTGCAATAGGAAAGGTTAGATTGCATTTAGCAATTCCCTTAACCACGCCCGCATCCCCCCACCTTCCCACAAAAGGAAAAAAAAAAAGAAAAGAAAAAAGTGGGCAGCCTTGCCCATAAATCTTCATAAGAAAGATGAAACAGCTAACAAATTACATAAATTTATTTTCAAAGCTCCATCTCTACTGAAATTCATGTAGACAAGATCTCTTCTGTCATGAGATGTCAATCAATTGTTCTAGATTTTCCTTAGAGAAATTAATTCAAGAAAATGAACAAGCCTCATCATAAACTTGAAATATCTTGAAAACAAACAGAAAGCATAACTTAAAAATCCATTCATGCTGCAGAAAAGATGAGGAAAAGAAAATTCTTAAGAGAACATTCCATTTCCAAGTTCTCTGAAATGTTTTCTCATCTTGCTTGCTCTTCTGCAGAACCAAATAAAACCAAAATTTAAAATAGATAAATAAAACTATTACACTCGAAATTTCAGCTAAACGTCTTCACTTTTTTATCTTATCAGGAATTGGCCATTGAGATATCAAAAAAAAGATCAGCAGACCTTGCAGAAACCACTGAGACCACTCTGAACATTCATCAGGGAGAGAAACCCTCTGATGATACTTTAAACCACATATCGAGAGAAGCAGAACCAGAGACAACGATTTCGAGTAGAAAGAAAGACCTTCTACGGGTGCTACAAGGGCTGGTTGTGGAAACCACACAAGTTACTGAAGTAGGAGGCTCACAGCCGGCTTATGCTACAGTTGTCAATTCAGAAGCAAGAAGACTTGAACATAGAGCAGAAAATATAGAGGATGAGAAAGATGGAAAAGCGATGCAGGAGAACACATCAAAGGATTCAGCCAAGCTTTCATTATTTGACATGATGCAGAGATCCACAAGAGAAAAGCAAGTAGCTGGAGAATTGACAGAAGAAAAAGAACCAGCAGAAATCAAAGAAGAAGTGGAAGTTGCAAAACAGATTGAACAAACAGAAAAGGCAAAATCAGACGAAGAAGAGGAAGAGGAAGGAGATGAGCAAAAAAAGAATGACTCAGGCTCTGATGCACTTGTAATTGTAGAAGAATCAAGAGATATAGATCTTAAGGTTGTGCACGTACAAAAAAAATCACATAATCTACTATCCGGCGTTGGATCAAAGGTGAAGCATTCAATTTCAAAGGTGAAGAAAGCCATTACTGGCAAGTCTTCTCACTCAAAGCAACAATCACCAAAATGAAGCCCAAAAAATTTATAGGTGAAACCCCAGCAGTTAAAACAGCTCAATGGCAGGCAGCTAAGATACAAAAAACCCATTTGCTGAATCACTTGTTCTCAGTTGATGTGTTGATTATACCATTAGGGTTTGAGGTTTGAAGTGTGTATATAAGAAGCTTGTATAAATTCAAATTTTGAGTCCGCACATATTTGAGTTGAATTTTTGTACCATGATTGTTAGTGTATTACAAGCATAAACCTCTTAATGCTTGTAAGAAAAAGCTATACTATTGAAAAGCTTTATGCCAAATCTTTCTTCTTGTGAAACATAACCCAAGATCTGAAGACACTAGACTTTGATATTTTACTCTTAGAAAACATCAAGTCATTCAATAACAGTAAAGCAAAAGAGGCAAATATGATATAACAAGCAAGTCAAATGGCATATTTTTTACTTCCCATTTCCTTATATATATAAAACAAAGAAAATGAAAAAGAAAACAACAACAACAAGATGAAACTCGGTGATGATAAGCTATAAGAATTGAGAACAAAATATATGGACAGAAAGCCCATTCAATAAATCAATGAAGAAAATTCACAAATGCCAATACTGAAGCGGAAGATTAAGAAATAAAGACTTACAAAGAATCCAATGCAAAATTAGCGAAAATAACATTCTCTTCTTTCCAATTATAAATAATTTGTTCAATTCCTAATTTGAACAAACCATGCCAGCGATCTCTTCAAGATAGATAATTTTCTGGTTAACAAAAGAGAATCAATAGGCATTATTGGCAAATTATAAATGTCCAAAACGGCGGGAAAAGAGAGCGAGGGAAAGGGGAAGGAAGGAGACTGAGAAGGAAAGTAGGAGAAGAAAGAGGTTTTTGTTTTATTTGTTTATTCATGTGTTTTTTTCCTTGGTTTTCAAAGAGCACACCCGCCGGTTCAACCGATTGAACCGTAAACCGATCAGTCTTATTATTTGGATTTGTCTTGTAATTTCTTAAATAAACTGTTTATTTTAATATTTTCCAATGGTCATATATGTTTTAGCTAGTATAGCTATTATGTCACCTTTTCTTTAATATTTATATTGCCAATAAAAATTATAATTATAATTTTTTTGATACTTTTATTCTTTATATTATGTATTCTTATATTTCTCAAATTAAATATTTTACTCTTATCTATGAAAATAATTTTATTCAATAATTTTACATTTTTATGAGGGTAAAAAATATATTCATTAAAATTATTATGTGAAATTTATCAAAAATACTGCAATATTATTATTTGCATAAAACAATTGTTATTATTTAATTTTTGCTACTTATTTTTATTTAAAATAAATATAAGTTAAATGTCAAAATTTCATTAAAAAGTTAGCTTTTTACTTCTGGTTGAAATTGATTATATTTCATGATAAGAATAAAATATGCTTTCTTTTAATTATTTAAATACAAATATATTTTCTACAATTATTTGTAATTTAACACTTTAAACAAAAAATATATATATAATAAATAACAAAGTAAAACATATAATTGATAAAATTTTTTAAAACTAAAAGAAGAAAACTAGCATGATAATCATGAAGTAACTATATTCACTTTAGAAATCTTTCTTCATATATGTTACAAAATCATGAAGATTTGTTATGAATAGATGATTTTAGGTTCTAATTTTTTTAACTTATAATAATTACTCCCTCTATCCCAAAAATATAATTTTTTTTTTATTTGTCTCAAAATATAATCCATTTTCATTTTTTGCATTATAGTTAAACCAATTTTATCTTATTTTCAGTAACCCTTTATTTATTATTCCAATATAATAATGCTCATTTATTATTTAAGATAGACATAATAAAAAAATTATATAAATAAAATTATATTTTAATCATAATAATTGCTCTTTTCTTAACATGTAAAAAAATAAAAGGTAAACTATCTCTTTCAATCAGAGTATTGTAACAGAAAATTAATTTTTTTAATTGTTTAGGTTAGAAACTGTATTTATGATTTGTAATAGCACGCAGTTTATTCGAGCTGGATAACTTTCAAGATTTTTCATTTTCTCCCTCCAGACTTCAATTCCTGTAGTAGATGCCACAAAACAAAAATGTGAAAATTCAATTATGTCAAATTCAGTCTTAAAAGTAACAGTAGATTTACCAAAATTTACGCCAATTACAACTTCAATTGGCAAAGTCAACCTAATACATGCCGAGTTTACATAGCCAGGCACAAACTATATGAAGGTTGTACAATTTGGTAAGCCAACAACTTCAAAGCAAGAAAATATATCAGAGATTTCAATTTTTCTGAGCTTTCTGAGATTCAATAGCTTTCTTCCGTTCCTTGAGTTTATTAACCCGAGAACTCTTCCGCTCTTTGTTTTTCTGAAGAAAAATACAAAACACATTCATAAATCAGTAAGATGATTGCATTTTGTGAGATACTGCATATAGCGCGTCAAAATGTTGAACAAAAATGCTTCCGAAGTAACAATTAAATAAAACCTATTGCTCATCAATTAAAATATTCAACCATTAGCCAAAAACTAAAAAAATTTACATATTAGCCGCTTTAAGGAATTAAATTATCGTACAACAGAAAACTAAATGAAATACATGGTGAATGCACCAAAGTGAGAAGCAGCCTCACAACCACAACAAATAAGGGATGCCAGGCAAGTGCACAAGCATTCACAATACAGCAATTAGAAGAACAAATCAGTTATAAATCCAACAGGACCAGCATGCTTATCTAACAAACCCGAGTGCAGTTCATCAAAATATTAAACTTTTATTACCAACAAATAAGAACAATTAAAACTGCACCATATCAAGAAATTTCTAAATGGTAAAAGGCAAAAACATACTAATCATTTTGTGCACCGGAAAACTATATATCCAAACTAAGGGACAAACACACTTTTTGCCAACGAAATCAAAGACCACAACCTTTTAGACCGCATAAAATAAATTTCTGTGTAAAAACATGTATTAGCACTGAAACACCAAGACAATGTCAAGAAAGAGGAAAACTGGCACGATAAGGTTATCAAAGTCACCTTAATAGCTTCATAAAGGCCTCTCTTTTTACGAGACATAGTTAATACGTCCCTGTTTTCAGCATCCTCAGCAATCTGCTGCAAACCAGGAAGATGCTCTTCTCTAGGCTGCATCTCCTCAAAAGAGCTCTGCTTAACTTTCTTCAATGCTGGTGAATAATCTTGACCCTGAAGTTCTGCTTTCAATTCTTCACGATATTGCTTCTCAAGAGCTTCCATCTGCAACGTCCAAACTATTGTCAGGCCAAGAAGAACTAGAGAAATTATACAAGCAAACGCAAAAAAAAATATAATAATAATAATAATAATAATAATAATAATAATGTAGCACTGAAAAAAGAAATGATTCAAGAGGACAAATCAAAAATTAATTATACAACTTTTGAGTTCTAGGTTAAACTTCATAGGAATTAGGATGGAAGGACTTCCTTATAGGGGAATGTCAAACACACCCACGGTGCAGCCCAGTTATCGTTAGTAGGCACACACGCTCAAGGACTCATTGAAGTGTTCTAATGAGGTTACTACTACATAATTCAATTTTCAACGATCACATACCTTCTGCTTCCTCTCAGCAGCTTCAATAGCCTCTGTTCGACTGATAAAACCTTCAACCAACATATTTTGAGGATCTTCTAGATCTTCCTTTCCCATGCCTGTAATTGGAAGGACTTCGTTTCTGGCAGCAGCCTGCAAACGCTTGATGGTCTCTGCATAGTCAGGAACATAACCTTCTGCCTCATTGTCAACAAAAGGTGATAGGTGAGGTGGAGGAATCCTGTTGGCAGAACCACAATTTTACATCCTTAAAATGAATTTTAAATTCAGCCCAAAGGCGGAATTGATAAATGCTTTGAATCATTGATACCAACATAATAGAACCCTAAAAAAGTTTCCCTTCGACATACAATAGGGATGCAACCTATTGTGAACTATAGCAACTGAACCCCCCCCCCCCCCCCCAAAAAAAAAAAAAATATATCATTTAATAATAATAAAGAAAAAGGACCCAAATAAAGCATGGATAATAGCTGGATTTCTAAATGACAGAAAACAATTTGCTTTCCCATAGTTAATTTTCCACTAGATAAGCATTACCAAGAATTTGATCCTTCCAATTACATAATCATAAATCCACAGTGGCTGAACTTAACATATAAGCAAAAGATATAATTAATAAATGATTTGAGAGGCTCTAAAAGTACATTTGGATGCCCACAAGAAGTTCCAATTGAGAACATTAAACACATGCAACCTACTACAAAATATGGCAACTGAAAATCCAGTTCATCTTTTAACAATAAAGGTACAGGAATAGTGTATGGGCAAGTGTAAAGAAAAGAGACAGAGAGAATGGGGGGCCTGGGGGAGGCAAGCAATGAAGAAATCCTTAAGAAAGATTAATTCTCAATTGCATTATTCTCAAAATAATTCTCGTATCAAAGTCTAATTATAATGTAAATAATTAGGTCTATTATAGCGTTCAAACAATCCTATAAATATTAGTATTAATCCTAATATAATTAGGAACATACAATAATAAACAATAAAACCCTATGTTTCTACTTTCTATATTTATATTTTTTTTCCTAAAATCCTCTAGGAATAGGAGTTGCATCATTACCTTCCCACTAAGTAATCCTCAGTTGGCAATATAATCCTTGCATTGACACAATCAAAAATCCATTGTGGTTGAACATATTCTCTTGAAAGGTATTTATGACCTTGGGTTGGCCTATCAACAATCTGCATGAATGAAAATAAACACTTGTAGTTGCTCTTAAACAAATTCCCACAAATCATAAAGACATGTGGTTGTGAATGTGTGTAAGCACATATATGCACATAGGCAAACATGTATATGTCTGAAAAGATTGAAGGGGTTGAATAGTAAACCTGATGAGTAATGCTCTGGTCAGCTTCCTTGAATGGGGCTCCATCTCCATCCCAAGAAACAATACCACCAAAAGCAGGAATGACAAAAAGCAAGGATTCTCTGGGAACCTGAACAAAGATATTATTAGTTCACCAGAAATTATAACAGAAACATAAAGGGATTGGAATATGACAATATTAATCCCTTTTATCAAGGAAACTAATTACATGTAATGGCAATGGCATCATGGACAGGCCCAATTATATCTTCATGAACAACACAATTTTGAATCAAATTAATACTAATCAATCAAATGAACTTGAAGGTACTTAGGCACATGAGAAGAACGTTAACAACAAATCTGACATGAGCATCATATAAGAAAAGATAATATTCCGTTGACTTTTTGCAACAGGTTCAACTACACAATCGTCCCCAGAGAGAGAGAGAGAGAGAGAGAGAGAGAGAGAGAGAGAGGTGTTACACAATGCAATATCTTAAAAGGTTCAAGTCTCTGGCAAGAGATGATATTTGAAATCAGAAAATTCAAAACCTGATCTGAAATCTTGTGCATATAGAAAGTTCAGAAGTTATGGGTGCACATAGTTGCTCTCAAGTAAGCTGACACAAGATTAATAGTCTATGATGACATGTATAAAAGCTAAAGTAATAATAGAACATGCCCTACAATGAGAAGTATTAAAGACTAAAACAAAAATAAATGAACAAATATACAAAAAATGAGATACCCAAAACTATGTTCAGTTGCAAACAAAGAAACATCACAAGAATAGTAAAGCAAATAAACTTCTATTCAGCAACGATATAGAAAAAAACCCAGCCAGCTGATGTATTATTTCTGAAGCTACAAGATTAATGAATTTAAAACAAATAAAAAACAAGTTTAAAAAAAAAATAATAATAATAATAGCATTAACAAGCAAGATAGGAAACTATTAGTTTATTGGCAATTAAGAGTCGTCAATACAGATCTACAGGGTGATGAGAAATATCTAAACAATCAATAAGGTTATGTGACAATTAGTTGAGCCCACAGCATCAACAAAAGCAGGAATCAACCCCACAACATTGAGAAATCCACGTTCCAGAAGTTAACTACAAATTTCAATTAATGACACCCAAAGTTGTAAGTTCCAGCAGTAAGATATTAACCTCACCTCACGACTCAAGAAAAATTTCATATTTCTAAACAGCTTCTTGCACTCCTTTGTAGCTTGATCATCTTCATCTTCATCTTCACCCATAGCATCATGAACAAGGTGCATTAGCGCACCAGGTTCATTGGAAGGAAGTTGATGCTGAAGTTGTGCAAGTCTTATTTCAGACTCCTCAGTTTCTGTCCCTTCCACCTGGGCCCTAACTTGCTGTGATAATGATGAACTGGAAGCTTTAGGTTCTTCTGTGGGCACACTAGAGTGAGCATCAATGTACCTTGAAAGTGCATAAAGGCCTGCAGTATTCAGCAAAAATAAAATCCAAAAGTAAGCTATTAACAGATTAATAGCACATAATTTGAAATGTAATCTAATCTTGAAAGAAAACATGGAAAATTTTTAACCTGCATAATGATAAAAAGTATACCTTCTGCTAAAGCTTCCAATTGAGGGTCAAGAATTGGAGGATACTCCACATTTATGGTATGATAAAGCCTAAAATTGACAAAGCCAAGAAGATTCTGCACCAATAATGACTGCTGGTAAATACAAAATCAAGGATGAACTAGAAATGAGCAAACTTTATCAACCAATTTCCTATGTTGTGCAGTGATGCTCAATTAAATGATGTTACTTGAGCTTAGTTTTATCAATTTTGTTATAGCTTAGTAACATGTACATAACCTTTCACTACGAAATTACCAATTGACAAAGGGAAATCCTTAATTGGAAGTAGCATCTAGTTGATTTTAGATTATATTCTTCTATTCAAATGGCGCAAACTTAACAAGACAAGCAATTATTAGGAGGCAAAATACAATAAAGAAAGAATGAAATCCCAGCATCATTGAAATGTGACCTGGTAAAGCTCCAAAAATGTTAACATAACATTGTAATTGACATCATCTGGTAATACTTGCTGCATTGCATGAGGTGTCAGCCATGTGATATTTTGACCTTCAACCTCGGCCTACCCGGGTTAGAAGTGTGTAAGTACCACATGATAAAAAAACTACAGGAAAGGAAATGAGAAACATTGAAATTGTATACCTGATAATATATGCCCTTTACAGATACAAAAACCTTCCGTAATTTATGTGTGCGGACAATATAAGCTTGCCATTCATGACTCAACCTAGTAACATACAATTTAAAAACATATATACATCAGATTAAAATAGGTACGAAGATAATATTGTAAAAGCATATGAATATACAATAGAAATTTACAATTCTTAAAATTTGAACTATGCTCCAATAATTTCCCATACAAGTACATGAAAGATGTATCACCTTCGACAATTATGGACACATTCCACATCAATTTTCAACCTTTCTATAGCAGGTAATACCGCAAACAGATGCACCAATGTCAGACAATCATCCAAGTCTCTGAGCGCATCAACAAATTTTGGATACCTAAAACCCCAAGCAAAACCAAATATCAGAGGGAGACTTCCCACGAACTGTAAAATGATATCCCAAGGAAATGAACATGTGAGGGAGTTGTAGATTTAGCAAACCTTTGAAGAATGACCTTGTCATAACTGGGAGTAGGTTGGCGAGTCTGGAGACGAATTGCCTGATCATTATCCTTCTTTGCCAAAGCTTTCTTTATCTTCTTCTGGTAAGCTCTTATTTCTCTAAACTTCTCTAGTAATGGCTCATGTTGAAGGTATGCAATATCCTTCAAATGATAATAAGTGTGGTGATTTCCTTTGACCTTCTTCTTTGGCTCCCGGGGGAAAATACCTTTCAGAATGCATAGTTTCCTACAATTTCCAAACCCGTGGAAAAATAAGCCATACTTTCCTGCACTTTTCTACCTTCTTCCAGAGTACAAAAATTTAAATATTACTAAAAAATAAAAATAAAAAACTATAATTATTGGTCTCATTAGTAATGTAGGAAAGTCTAATAATATTCAGACCAAGACTCGCTCTAACAGAAAAACAGAAGGCAACAAAGAGGATCGGAAACCATTTCTTTATCAGTATTGATCACAGAACATATAACCAATTCATCAGACCTTAGTACTTATTTTAACTGACATCAATTTGTCTTCCCTTTCCCCGATTCAAATAACAGCATCGTGAATTTCAAACTTCAGTTTACACGCAGTCTAAATGTTTTCATTTCAATAAAATAGCAGCTCAAAACTCCATAATCACATGAGTTGATTCCCATTCCCCAAGGGATGGAAAAGAAAACTTCAAACATAAAGCCCAATACAATTACAATAAAAAAATACAAAGTTTGATACAAAAAATCATGCGCATATAAATCAACAAGCGCACAGCTGCTGTGGTACAGAAAAGAGATAGAAGTGGAGGAACGTACCTGAAGAGCGTGAGATTGCACTGGAGCTGCTTGACGGCTTGTGACCTGGTGACGAACCTGGCAGCGTTACCTTCCTTCTTCTTTCCCTGGAAAAATAATTCGAGCGAAAACCAATGAGAAAGCGTGAGAAGACATGGAGATTATTAATAGCCAAAATAAGACTTAAAGCCAGCTTACAGGAGGTCTGTAGTGCTTAATCTTCCTTGTCATGGTGGAAAGAAGCAAAGCAGTGGCAGAGAAGACGGAGAGAGGCGGAGAGGCTGCAACCTGCAACAGGAAATATACTTCGGGGATTTAGGGTTTAAGTATTTCGGGTCCAATATGTGATGTTGCCTATAGGGTTGGTCGGTAGACGTATTTGGTCGGGTTGGGGGAATTGAGAGTGCTTGGATATTGGATAGTTTTGGGATCCAACGGATCGAATATCCGCTTAAAATGCACCGTCGAATCAGAATCGAATCAAAATCCGCTTAAATACTTATTTTGCATTAAAAATATTTTTTTTATTTTTTAAAAAATATAAAGTAATATCATTTTGATTTAATAAAAATATAATATAAATGTTAAATATTCTTATAACATTAATTATAATAAAAAAATGCGTGTATATCTAATTTTTCTTTAAAAAATAACCATTTTAAATATTTATTAAATGAGTAATAGATAGCAGATATAAATCTTAAATCTAATACAGTTAGTAAAAATATTATCCGAATCCATTTCAAACTCGTTTATTCACTATCTAAACCCGATAATATTAGATCGAATTGGGTAAAATTGTCAATCCTAGATACATACTTTAAAGAAGTGTAAAAAAAAACAAAAAGAAAAGAAAAGAAGTAACCCTAAGTACATTTTAATTATCCTTAACGAAAGTATATGCTTCTTAAATCTCCATATGATCTAGAAATACTTAAATGAGATTGGTTCTATTTGATTTATAGTTGAAAACTGATCGGTAATAGCTAATAATTGTTAGCTAATGAATATTTGTTTATAAACTATTCAAAATCTTCAAATCAAATCAAACTATTTTATATGAACCCAAACTATTTGTTAGCTGATTAATATTAGTTGTTTATAAATAATTCAAAATCTTTAAATCAAATCAAATTATTTTTAATCAAACCAAAACTATAAACTGTCAATATTGATTTGTTTATGGTTTAAGGATCCAACCGCTAAACCGAAAAACTATAAACTAATTTATTATTTCAATTGTTTAATATGAAACTTAAAAATTATAATGTACTTGCACTTTTTTTATAAAAAAGAAAATTATTGAGAAGCAGTCAGAATAGTGTTGAGTTGTAAAGAAATTTTGGATGATGTTGCAAAGGTTGAAAGAATTTTCACAAGATAATTAAACATAATTCAAAATTTCGGAGGAAAATTTTTTTTTTTCTGAAGAAGGACCAATGAAGAACACAAACAAAATTATGGAGATTTTTCAAACTATCATTATCTGTAGTATATTTAAAATAAAAAAAATTTAAGCCAACAAGAAAAATAAACAATAGTGAGAAAGATCACCAAAACTGAAAATGGAATATATATATATATATATATATATATAAGAATCAGAACACGAGAAAGAAGGAGAAAAAAAAAATTGTAGGCCATTATTTGGTGCCCATTGATACAGCGTAAAAGAAAAAATATTGTCACTGGATTATTATATTTAACTGTGGAAATTAATTCTCCAATGAGAAAAATAAAAGAAATTCGTTAAAGTCATTTATATAAATTATTTATTTAAAATATCAGTTTTGATTAAATTAATATCAATGCAAAATAAAATATATGTCAAAATATTTTAAAATATTTTTTGTTGAATTTTAAAGTGAGATTTTAAAAGCCATATGGTATATTAATAAATACGACAAGCAACTAATTAAAGTATGCTGCATGAATCTTTTGCCTCTATTTTATTTAGTAACTAGACTTATACCCGTGCGATGCTCCAGATTTTTTCTATTAGCTTTTTCATTCACTTATTAAAGCACTGCAAATTTATGTAATATTTTGTAATTTTATTATTTAGTTTTTTTTTAATGAGACTTTATTTGCTTTTGATTATTTTGTATTTGATAATGAAATGATTTTAATTTTTTTAGAAATGGACAATGAAATGATTTTAATTTTTAAAAATGTTTGAAAATTAGTTTAAAATAGGAAAATTAAAATAAACTTATTGTATTTAATATTTAGTATCATAAATTGATTTAAATTAAGAGAATGATTTTAAAATTTTTTAAACATAATTCAAACTTTTAAATATGAAAAGAAACCATCTCAACTTTTTAATTTGAACCAAACCCATATGGTTTGAACCAAATCAATATATAATTCAAATGTTGAAATTGAAAGGTCTTCCACTTCAAGAAATTCATATATCATATTTTCTTCAAACATAAACCCTTGTTTTACCATAAAACAAATGCTTGTTGAATCAATATATAAAGCAACAACAAGATAAATAATAAATCATTTATGAGTAATTTTAGATTTGAAAGACAAATTTAAAGGGAAAAAACTTACTCGGTTTCCGTTGCTTTGCATCCAACATGGCTTTTCGGTATATTCTTGCTTGTTTACAATACATGATTCTGCGTATCATTGCCCAGTAAATTCCATCTAATTGCCTTCCAAAATGATTGCGTCCCAATTCAGTAGGAAACAAAATGGGAGTGGAAAAACATAATTATAATTAACAAATTAAATTTTGATCTTCACCAATGAATTGGCCATATGGTGAAGAAGTAAAACGATTGCAATGTAAGAGAAAGGGGAAAGAAAATTAAAGAGAAAATAATACTTGAAATTGGAAAAAACAAATAACTCAAAATCAATAAATTTTCAAGAAAATCAAACTTTTATATTCAAATAGAAAAACTTTCTGATTGCTGGAACTATGATCTATCATCATAAATTTGTGGGCTGTTCAAATTCAAAACTACTCATGATTCATATTAGTGTTGCGGATAAAAAACTAAAAGGTTGAGGATGAGAAACTGAAAGGTTGCTAAAGGAGTTATTTGCTTCACACAAATGAATCTTTTGTTCGGCTCTGACATTATTGAAGAGAACAATATTGATCTAAGCCAACTTTTTTTGCCACATCAACATTTGAAAATAATAAGAGGATGCTCATTCAGATTTTAGGACTCTGTTTTTATATATTTTTATAGATAATATCCAAAGACCGGAGATCTCATTAATAATTTCCCTCCAAGTAGTATTAGGTCGACATCTTCCATGTCTACCACCCTCTATTATTAAAGTATTACATTACAAACTGAGGCATGTGAGGATCTACATAATACATTACTATACCATCTCAAACATCATTCTCTTATTTTTATCTCCAATTTTTGCTCCTTGTATCTTTATCTAATGTGGTCATTTATAATATTATCCAACTTTGTTTGACTAGATATCCATTTTAGCATTCACATTTACGCAATATTCATCTTCTAAACATATTGCGCAATGCCAACATTGACTCCAATATACTATTTGTAGTATATGTAAACAACATAATATTTAATGTTTATTTTTATACGGTTGAATGTATCATTTGCCTTCTGAACTTGCGCAAAAAACTATTGTACTTTCAAAGTGACCTTGTGGCATACCAAAGTTGTAAAATTGTGAACATCACACCCTTATTAATCAAGTCAACAACGCATGGAAAGCCAATTTTTTTCCCTGCGCGTGAACTTGTACAAATAGTCCTAGATGACATTTTAAATCATTAAAAAATAATTTTTTATTACTAACTAAATTAGAATATTATTAAATCTGTTTTTTATCTCTCATCCTATTTTCTTCATGCAAATTCACGTGAATTTGGGTTATTCCCAAACTAAACCAAGCTCATCTCACTAAGGTGGTTAGAGTTGATGTGAGCAGTCGCCGGTGAAGTCATCAGGGACAGCGAGAGGGTGTAATCTGCCGACCCTTGATTGGTCTCACCGGCTTATGGTCGGTCTTGCCGGAGAAGCAGAAAAGTAGCGTTGAAAGAGAAAGACAGAGACTGCAAGATTGCGACTTGCTTTCTGCTGCGCTCGTCAGAAGAGAAAGAGAGAGACCGGAGATGGAGTGAGCGGTGGAGGAACGATGAGAAGAAGCTCTAGTCAGCGCGACTTGAGCTCAGATCACCGGAAATGCCAAAAGAAAGGAGAAAGAGGGCTATCTCAATCGACAAGCCCCTCTGTCTCTCTCATCACGCTGCTTGAACAAGAACGAAGGCAGAAAGCGGTGGCCAGAGGTGTTGCCGGTGATGTGAGGTGGTCAAATCGATGGAGCTTTGAGCTACGATGAACGAAAAACGAAGGGGATAGGGGAGGGGACTGTGGTGTGACCGGGAAAGGGGAGAATGGATTTTAGGTTAGTTGCTGATTTGATTCGATTTAGATTTGATTTGGGTCAATTCATGAATTTTTTTGTTACATATCCAACGTGGCAAAATTAATTGTGACTTGAAATTGTAATTTTTCACGTCATTTGCGCGTGTTGTGCACAACAAGTTTACTATGTAATTGTTATAAAAAATAAACTTTAAAGTGCCACAAGATCACTTTTAGGATGTCACAAGGTACTATGAAAGTAGATGAGGCCACAATACTTTTTTGCACAAATTCAGGAGGCAAATGATGTATTCGGCGATTTTTATACTATCGTTGTTTTTAGGATAATAAAAAAACCCTTGAATTTTGGCCATTTTTGTAATTTTAACTTTTTTTTTTCATTATGACAATTGGTGTTGTCAACTAATATTTTCATTGCAATTACATCCTCCATCTTAAGTCTGTTAAAGTTGTTGACGTTGCCGTTTGCCGGATCCACATTTGACACTTTAGCGCTACATTTAAAATGTTGCATTAGCAAAAACTGAAGACTAAATAACTGAAAAAGACTGAATTTTGCATATTTTCATAGTTTTAGGCTAATTCTTTTAATTTTTTTTAAGTGACATGTGATATTTTTCAATTTTTTGGATTTTTAAAATATTTAATTTATAATTTTTTATTTTAAAAATAAAGTATTTTGAGTTACTATAATTTATTTTTTAATTTTAAAATTTAATTCGAATGGAAAAAATAAAATTTATTAATGTGCTGTAAAGTTATTTTAGTATTTCAGAATTAAATTTTTATTTTTTATAGTATATTAATTATTAATTAAGTGAATAATTAAATAGTAAATTTTACATTATAGACTGATACGCTGTAATTTACAGAATCATTCAATAAAATATAAATTTTACATAATTAAATTATAATTAATTATGTACTAGGTATATATATGAAAGCACAATGAAACAACTCATAAAAAAATTGCCATAAATTTTTTAAAAATGGCTAAAATATCTAAAGTTTAAGCTTTTTTTTTTTTTTTATCTTTTAGCCTTTTTTTTTTATGTGAAGGGCTGGTATATCAATATGGACTCCACTGACTGTAACATTAACAATTTTGTAACCGATACCGATGGTGACTATAAAAAACAATTAAAAAAATAAATTTATTGTATCAATTGTCAAAATTAAAAAAATTAACTAAAATTACAAAAGCAGAGTAATTTCAGATTTTTTTTTATCATTTAGCCTTGTTTCAATATTTAATATTTATGTTTCTTACATTTTTTCTTCAAATGAAATACATTTGAAATTTAGTCTTTATATCTAAAGTTTAATTTTTTTTTATTCAAATCGCTAAATTGAACCAAACTGCATTTATAATTTGGTTTGATTTGTGTTTTTACGAACCACCATCATAGTTTTTAAAAGAACTTTCAAACCGAATCACAAAAAATATATAATTATCTTTATTTATTACCTAATAGTTAAAATGTATCATATGAATTTTTATTTTGTAAAATTAATATATTATTTAATATTGTATAAATAAAAATAATATTATTATTCAATTACATCAAAATATTAATTCAAAAAAGAATTACCAATAAATAATTTTATAAAATTAATATTGTCTAATGTTTAGAGCAGCACCGCCACTGAAATTGAGAAATTTTAGTTTCCCGCGTAATTAAAACGACAATCTTCGCGGTCGCGCCAAATTGGGTTTCAGTAATGTCACTTCGATAGCCGCTCGAAACATCTCTCTTCCTTCCCGTGTCTTTCATCACTCTCGCTCTCGCCACCGACTCCATGGACTCCGTCTTCCAAGGTATCAGGTCCAGAGAACTCAACGGATTTAGAGGTATTCTCTCTTCCACTTTCTCTCCGCCGCCGTGTGGATTTATATTTCTGTGCATGACTATAACTCTTTTTGTTTAAATCAGTTCGAAAAAGACCCTATATCGGCAATAAGGCATCTGATTTTGCTGAGTTTGAAGCCCTGGCCGTTGAACACAGTGGTGAAGATACGCCTCCTCTGGCCATTTCTTTCGGCAAGGTACGTTTCTACATATTTCAATTGAAAAAAAAAAAATTCTATGGTCACTATATTAAAAAAAAGAAAAAAACAAACTTAATTGGGAAATTTGTATTTTTCCAGACAAGTAAAACTTCCCATATTTTGGCTGTCTCGGATGAGGATGGGTTCGTGAGCTTGTTTGATGCGCGAAAAAAGTTCCCTGCTTACGCATCTCATCAAGAATTTTCAGGTTTTTTGCCCATTTATTTTCGAATCATGTAATTATGTTTTCAATTTTTAGTTAATGAATAGTATATTCTGTTTTTTTTTTTCTCCCATTTTAAATTTGATAAATATGTGCAGATAAAGCAAGAATCAGCGAGTGGGTGGCTCATCAAAATGCTATATTTGATATATGCTGGATCAAGGTGCTTAACCATTCCGAGATCTTATGAGTTTAGTACATGTTTAGTAATCAATTATTAGGGACATTGTTTCTATTCTTACTGAAATTCCACGTTAATCTGTGCCATAAGAGAAATTTTAAAGGAATGGGATCTAGTTTGTATTGAAGTGATGAAACGTAAGCTAGGCTATACATTTCGTTATGCAGGATGGTTAATGTGATTTCCTGGTGTGCCTTGATTTGAGCACAAATTCTATATAAACTAAATGACGTAATTGATCTATCTCAACTTTAGTACAAGTGAATTCATTTAGCATTGCTTTCTGTTATTTGATTGGTAGCCATCTTCCATAAAATTGACCAATTTTTCATAAATGGCCAATGTAACTTTAGTTCTAAAGAGATTCGTTGTTCTTGACAACATGTTCATGATATGGATTGATGAATGTTATCTTTCCTTTGATGCTTATATAATGATCTGAAATTTTTCAGGAAGACACCAACATACTCACGGCTTCAGGTGATCAAACTGTAAGTAGTCGCACATTAAAATATATTGTTCTGGTGTTTGGATCTGCGATTGTAATGTGATAAGTTGCATCAGTTCATTTGTACTTACAAAAGGCATTCAGTTTGATTTTGCCAAAAGACTTATTTTTATGACCAAATCAACTATTTTGCGAAACAACAGATTTCATAAGTCTGAATGTGGGAGGTCCTTTAACATTATGAGGGCGTTGAAATAACCGTTAACTAGTAACTAATGCTGAACTCGACATTATAAGCTGAATTTCTGAAAGGAGAGTTGGCATTGGGAAGGTCTGATTCTATTTTTATATTTGCTTCTGGAACTCAATAGTTGCACTTTCATGGGTCATCATACAGATAAAGATATGGGACGCACAAGAGAAGAAATGCACTGGAGTTTTGACGGGGCACATAGGAAGTATTAAATCTATGTGTCCTCATCCAACAAATTCTGGTAGGTTGTTTTGATATGCATTGACAGGATTAGTTTCTTCTCATTGCAGCAATTTAATTTTTACTCTAATTTCCCAACAGACATTCTCGTTTCTGGTTCAAGAGATGGATCCTTTGCCATATGGGACTTGAGATGCAAAATTGCTTCTGGAAGTAGATACAATGAAGCTTGCATAACGTGAGTTACACCCATTCTTGCATCCAATTGAGTACATTGTGCTGGTGGTTTATCCAGCTCAAAGTTTTCTTTGCATATCCCATTTACACTTTCCATTTTTCTCAATGCTACCTTCCATACTTCATCCAGTTCAACTGCCATGGTCCAAAAAGCTCATCTTTCACCTCAAGCAAAGCGGGTTAGGAGGGGCAAGGTTTGTCCACTTATGGTGTTTCTTTATTTCCAGGCATCATTCATGTTGTTGATACTTGATTGTTTTTTTTTTTCTTTTTTGTCAGGCTGCTTCCATGAGCATTACGTCAGTTCTTTATCTAAAAGATGAGATCTCCATTGCCACTGCTGGAGCAGTGGACAGGTCTGTTTAAAACATCTGTAATCTAAAGGCAGATTCTAATTTTTATTCCTTTGTAGAATGGCAGATTCTAATTTCTGACAATACTTCTTTTCATATATTGTTACATTCAGTGTTGTTAAATTCTGGGATACCAGAAATTTAAAGGCTCAGGTTACTCAGGCGTGTCCACATTCTAAATCATCACCTGAGAAGGTAAGTTTGCAGCTAAACGTGGATGCTATCATTCAATCTTTGCTTCTAATGCTTTGAAGTCTAATGTTCAATAGGTCTAAAAATTCAATTAAACATTAAGAATATATGCCATATCAATAATGATACAGAGACTTAATTTTTCCTTGGGCTTATTTCAGGAGAAAAGATTTCATGGTATATCAAGCCTGTCTCAGGATTTAAATGGAGTGTTTCTTACAGCTTCATGCATGGACCATAGGTAGTTTGCAGTTCCAATGCCTTTGAAATTACTTGGATATCATATGTTGCATCTAAAAAGATTTACAATTTTTTCCAGAATCTACTTGTATAACGTACTTCAGCTTGGAAAAGGTCCAATTCAGTCATTCTCTGGATGCCGGATTGAATCATTCTATGTAAAGGTATGTAGTTGTTTTTGGAGGCCTTAAAAATCTTTTCTCTATGTATGAGAAGCATGTTAATGTGATTTATATAACTTGCAGTCAGCAATCAGTCCTGATGCAGCTCATATTCTAAGTGGCTCTAGTGATGGAAAAACCTACATATGGCAGGTTTTATTTCTTTCCAAAAGCAATGTCACTTAGTTTTAGTCTTGTTCTGTATATAATTGTATTAGCTTGCCAGGTTAACAAGCCTTGCACTGATCCTATTACATTGAAAAGCAACGACGGAGAAGTTACAGCAGTAGATTGGTATTATTTTTAAGCCACATGCAGTTTTTATCAGAGATTTTTCTCCCATGTATACAAAGTTACTAACTTTTTTCCAATTATCTACCACAGGAGCCCATCTGATGGGAAGATAGCGACTGCGTCAGATGATTTCACGGTAAGATAATACTCCTAATTCCTAAAAGTGTTTTGGGATTTGATGAATCATCCAAAATTAGAAGACAATGCTTTTTTGCCCAATTTCCATTTAATGATGGATAATGTAACCTAATAACTTTGCTTGTGTTGGATATCTGACTTGCTTCAACAATTCTTTATTTGATAGGTTCGGATTTGGAACATGCAAAACAGTTATTGTTCAACCTCAAGATCACCTTCCTCTATTAGAAGGAGAATAATGGCAATTCCAAGTGAGGAATGTAGAAGGCTTTTAATGAACGAAGAACCAACTAGTCTTAAAAAAGATTCTGGTGATTTGGATTCTTCAAATGAAGCATGCAATCAAATTGACTCACCAAACTCTTACAAAATGCATGTGGTACGTACTCCCGAATCCCAGAAGAGAAAGTTCTCGTCAGATTCTGATTCAAAAGAAGCTTTCAATAAAACTCCTGAAGCAGCAGTGCAGAGCCCTTCTTCTGTGTTGAATCCTCCATCTTCTTTGAAAAGAAAAACCATCCGCGATTACTTTCTAGCAGCTTAACATTAATTGATATGATACAGTATATAAAGATCAATTTGTAACATTCCTATCAAGCAGTAATTCTCTTGGATAATGTAGGTAAGTTCCTTTTTAATTCACTATTCTGTTTTTTTTGTGCTTGCTTTGATAAATTTGTAGTTATTGGAATGCAAGCTTAATGGTATTGCATTTTCATTTTTGCAGGTTTAAATGTGAAATGTAAAGTAAGAAGAGAACTTTTTGGATAATATTTTGTACAATCAATTTATGCATTTTTCTTTAGGATATTGTAAGTATAGAACCCAAAAGTATATTCATTTCTCTATTTTGGCTAAGAAGGTTTCACTAATGTCTAATTATGCTAATAGATCAGTCGTTTGAATTTTTTTTTTTTGAGTATTGAAGTAGGATTTGATCTTTGTTTATATTCATTTATTTCTCAGTAAGTTATGCCTTAATATATATAAAAAGAAAAAGATTATATTAATATATATTGATAATAATAGCTGAAGATTTTTGAGCTAATTAAAAATAGTTTTCTAGGCTATTTACATGCATAGTATACAACTTCAAGTTTCTTCAATTTTGTGATATTATCATAAGCTTAATCACAAATCTGCTTGACTAATCTTTTTGTTGATTTATTATGGTATCTTGACCAATTACCTATACGCCATGCCGTTTTTAGAACGTTCATTAATCCACATCATACTTTTTGACCTTTTTTGCCAAAATATTTGGCTGCTGCGGTTTGTTGTTCATCAACCGTTCTCCACTCTTTCCTGCCTTTGGGATGTGAACTTGGGTGAAAACTCGAGTCTTTACTTTTTTTCTGTAAAATAAAAAATTTATAGGTCAACAAATTGTTGGTTAGAATAGTAAGTGAATTTAATTTATGTAAAAGTGAATATACAAATTTAATTACTAAGAAGAATATTTTACTGAGAGAGCTAAAAAATTTTTACGGTCTATGGCTCGACCTAGTTATAAAAAAAAAAAAAATTATAGGTCAAAAGAAAATTTATATTATTGTTTTATATTAAAATTCTATATTTTGTAAAATGAGTTAATCAAGTATGATGCTAATTAGGGTTAAGTATTTGCCTTTATCATATGGATCAGTCACTAAATAATTAAATTATGTGGAATTTATTGAATCTTTTCATTTTCTCTAAAAATGTAAATAGCGGAAGGTTTTTAAGTTTCAAGTATCTCGACTATTAAAGTTTTTACTAATTTGATGAATAAGTTCTTGTTGTATATATAATCTGTAACGTTATTCTAATTCATTTGACTTTCAGTATATTTCATTATTATTATTATTTTAACTCATTTAATTTTTCATTAATTACAAAAAATTGTACCAATATATTTCATTTAAAATTGAAAATTGCTTAATCTTGTACCTCATTTGACAATTGTTATTTCAAGAGCCAATCTTGTTCTTTTGGAAGCCAAAACTAAAACAATTTGAAAATTATTGATGTTATAAGTTTTTAGGATATAAGGCAAATATTCCAAAAGTTCCAATCATCCACTAAATTATGTGTAATCTCTATATAATATATATTAATTGAGCGTGACGCATAATATATTAATATCATATGCATTTCATCAACAAATAATTGCCTTTCTAATCATTAGGGTCATCCTTCAACCGACTATAAATATTCCCCTTTATCTCTTTCCTCTCAATGCCAATCACAAACTCACTTAATGAGTGGCATTTTTTAAAATGTATATATAATTATATTATATAATAATAAAAAAAATATAATATGGTATGCTCATATTCTCTCAATCATCTAATACAATCACTATGTAATCTTTTTCTTTAGGAAACAATCAATATATCATCAATTACAATAATACCCCTTTTTATATGATAATTAGAAAATTATAATTGAAAACACATTCGCATAATTTTATTATGTAGAAGTATTTACTTTCATTTATTCTATTACGAGCATTTCACTGTCAAACGGTTAAAAGACATATTCTCTTGTATTTATTTGGTAAAATTAACTATTTTAATAATTATTTTAATAATTGTAAGTTTTATAACTAGCGTTTCATCAAATATTAAAAGAGAGCAACGTTTCATAATTTATTTTCTAAAACGCTAAATAGTAGTATAAATGTTGCATCACTGAATATTATAAATAACAGAAGTAATATTTTTTACTTTAGTCAAAACGCTACACGCTACATAAAAAGTTATCGCCAAAATAGCAGTCGGTATAATATTTAAATATAATCACTAAACTAGGACAATAAATGAGACAAGCCAATCATGAACTATTCGAGGCTCGGCTCAATAAAAACTGGTTTAAGCTAGTTTCATAAACTTATCGAGCTGAGCTATTGAGTTCCTTTAATAAACGAGTTGGGCTCAAATTCAGCTCATTAACTCGCAAGCGAATTTATTGAGCCTAGCTCCCGAGCTAGCTTTATCGAACAGAATTAATTAGACCTAAGTTAAAACAATAACATTTGGATTTATAGATTTCGAGCAAGAGTGTGGCTCTTTTATAGTTATCGAGGCGAACTCGAGCATAGATTTTTGAGCTCGAGCTCACTAGATGTCGGCTCCGCTCAGCTCTTTCCAGTGCTACACTAAACTGGGCTTTAATTAGTATAAGCTTGTTTAAGCTTGTCTTAATTAGATTTTGATTTGAATAATGTAAGATACAGTAGGTGAGATATCAAATGATTAAGCTACCATATGGCATCAAATGATTAAGAAATTGGGGATTATTTTGTTTGATGCTTCGAAATTAGGATTTTTTTTTTATTAGAAAAAGGGAGAAATTGTAAAAGTGATGTTATAGGCAATGTTTGTTCTCATGCACCTGTTTGTATACGATACACATTACAAAAGCAGATTCATGTACCACATAATGAAGAAAATGTACCACATAATGAAGAAAATCTAAAGAAAATTAAATCATTACTCTAATCACATGCAATTAGTATTTTTTTTATGATGCAACCGACATTTATTTAAAAATAAAAATCATAAAATAATTGTGTCCTTTAAAATAATTTTAATTAAAGTTCTCTTTTGATAATATACTAGTTATAAAAAAATATTTATCCAAACTAAAATATATTGATTATAGGTCAAACAATCAATTTTTATAAAAAGAAGTGTTAACTCTCATTATTATTATTATTATTATCAGAAAATCTCATATATATAATTGAATGGTGAATTTTTAATTCTGATAATTTCAAACAATTATACCTTTTAAAATTTTTTATAATTCTCTTCATTATCTATTTAATTCAAATTTTCATTAATTAAATAATTCATGAATGATCCCTTAAGAGTGATGTCCTGGAACTAAGAGGTCCGAGGTTCAATCCTTAACATTATAATAATTAATTTCAATTTATATTCATTTACTTTAGTGGATTTTATTGCCCTAATGGGCTTCGTAATGAATTGCACTTCCCCTGACGATGAAATTTAAATTATTGTAATTGTTGCCAATAATACAGATTTACTATATATAATATCGAAAGAAAAAAAAAAGTTAAATAATTAATACATATTGTAGAACTATTCTAGTCAATCTAAATACAAATGGTTGGCATTCATCATATGCTCACTTGTTTTGTTGTTATTATTATTATTATTATTATTATTATTTAGATTTTCTTGTTGTTGGACTTTGCGTCGTCGCCTAAGACCACAGATTTTTTTTTTTTTTTTTTTGAGAAGACCGACCACAGATTTTAGCTTCTTGTATAATTGTATTGTTTTATTCTCATTCGTAATTCTCTATATTATGTTTCATTTATCACAAAAAGAAAGTTTAAAAAAAAAAATCATCTTTGGTTGTTCCTTTTATTTATTTTCCCATCCAAATTCACTATTAAATATTTAAATTTTTAATTTTGACAATCTCATTTAACGTATTTTTATTATTATTTTTACAGTTCTAAGTCATCTATGTATTAAAAATTAAAACGAATTTGCCGACATGATAAATCTAAATTTGTTTTTATATATATTATACGAAAAACTTGATATAATAAAAATGTGTTTTATATTAATTTAATAACATAAATTAATAAAAAAAATTAAACCAAGAAAAATCGATAATTAGCTTGGGGAATCCCTAGCCACCCAATAAGTTTGTCCAGATGACCCACTCATGTATCCAATTTGAGTACCTTTTTTGTATCATTTTCCATCCAAGTAAATACCTTTATCATCACCAACAAAAACCTTTGTAGTAATAATTACTAATTTCAATTCTTCTTCTCAGATTAATTAAATAAATCAGTGGAATTTCTTGTAAATATTCATTGAAAAGGTAAAATTTTTATTGGTGAATTTTAAAATTTGGCACACTTTTTTTATTGAAGTTAAAATGAATTTTTTTTAAATTCATTTTTTACTTTTTATATCATATTACAAATACAACTTTCGAGGAATAAAATGTAATCATAAAAATTTCTTTTTCTTTAAACAGCGGTTTCAAATTGCAAAATCTCTCCCGCTACAATCAACAGTGGGTATATGTTGATACACATGAAGCCACTTTGTAATAATGGTGACAAAAGTACCAAATAACAAGCTCATGTTTATTGAATTGACTGCACAAATTTGGTGGCATCTGAGTGTTGAAATTTCTCAAAGGATTTGTCATAAATCTCATCATCATTTGCCTTCAAATTACATTTTTAGAATATTTTAAGTAATGCAAGTTGTGATTTGTTACCACCCAGATAAGATGCAGAAGAGAATAGAAAGTAAATTATGAAACTTTATTATGTTTTATTGTTTGATGACATGCTGGTAAAACAGCTGATAACTAAAAAAAAATTTTTTTAAATAACTAATTTTTACTCAATAGGGCCTATAACTACAAATGAAAATAAAAATGATCTAATTTATATAAAGCTAGCAAGTAGTACTGTGTACAAGCTGATATAACTGGGATTCAATAATGGAGTCTACAGCGAAAAGCATATTATCAGAACTTCATATATATATATATATATATATATATGCTGAACTCAATAATACTACTACCACAAGTTAATTTGATGTTACTTGTTTGTACCTTTTGGTATGTTTTTGTGGTCACTTCGATGGCAATAATTAAGAGGAGCATTGGATTTGGATTTGGGGAATTTATGTAGTATTAAAAAATAAAAATTTAATATTAACAAGAATTAGTGCTAATGACATCTGATGTGTATTATTATTAGCACTACAGTGAGTATTTGTTATTGCCATCAAAATATTACTGGTATTTATAACTTCGCACTAAATAAGATGCTAACTTGAAATGTTAGCTTACATTCGGTAAATTCCACGTCTGAAAGTGATGCATATAAGAATGAGTAAATTTTAGATTAGTAAAAGACTTGTAGAGAGTGATGGATCGTCACTCTTAGAAATAGAACCGTGTGGGTTGGGTCAAAGCGAACAATATTTTGTTAGGTCTAGATGCTATAGGATTTGACAACATATAAGTAGAAATTTGCATTATTGTTTATTATTATTATTATTTTAATACTATATATCAAAGATTCAAAATGATGTTACAATATTAGTGTTAATATTTTCAAAATTTATATTAATGAGAACATATTCATCTTTTTAAGATCAAATCATTGTAATAAACAATACAAGGCATCAAGCCAAAATTCGATTCATTTGCTCGTGTGCAATTAGGTAAGTTGATATGTCAGTCTATTTACAAGATCATGCTACTTTTGCAATTTATTATGCTATTTTGTAATCTTTTAATGTTTATTCTTTTTTATCACATTATTTAAAATATTTTTTTTGGAAAAACATTATTTAAAATATAGCTGTAGGTTGATTGTCCACTTTTCAGGCCCAGATCACTCATTATCATTATCATTATTATTTAAAAGAAATCAAATGAATCAAAATAATATTGTGCTACATAATTGAAAATATTTTTTCTTTTCATCAATTTAATGAAATTTCAATAGATGAGAAAGCTCAAAATAAAAACATTTTTTTACCAATTTAGTGAGCCAAAAGGAGGGTTACCCTTATTATCGTGTAGCTAGCAGTGTCATTTCGGCTCATAAAAACCTCTAATAAATTAAAAAAAATAAAAACTTTTTTTTATATTATTAGAAAGGGTGAGGAAATCAATTAATATAGTTCTAAAACAATCCAAATTGCTCAATAATAAAAATAACAAATAAATTCAAACATAAACTGAAGCTTGATTACTTCTCACAAACAAGATTTGATCATTTATAAGCCCTACACGAAAGCTTGTAAACAAGTAATATATTAATATTACAAAAATAATTGTTTTTCTTATTTTTATAAAATTTATTGTGAAGCTCAGTGACTAACATCAATATCCTTATCTATCAGTTGGAAGTCCAAATGCTAAAAGTTGATTCCGAACGACTCATCCAAATTAATGATATCCCTTAGTAACATTTTTTTTTAAAAAAAAATTTGTTCTTAATTTATTTATTTTTTCTAAATACATCCGTCTAAACAAAATATCTATTTTCATTGATTTGATTCATGAATAGAGCCACGGTCCCGATCTAGATAAGAAAATCCCTATTATCAAATGCATAAAACTTATTTAATAGATGTAGATCCTAATGCCCCCGTCAAGACGATGTTGGTCAAATAAGTAACCTAAGCTTGTCATGGGAAAATTGAAATTTTCGAATTGTGAGAGGCTTGGTAAACATATCTATAATTAGTAAATTTGATCCTTAATTAAATTAAATAGTTTTAGAAGCAATTTATTTACGAGCAAAATAATAATCAAGTCCATTGTTGCCAGATTAAAACTTGAAAAATCAATTTGAGAAAGTAGAGACTTTAACCACATCAATATCATATACTCACTTCCTATACAGGATGATATATTGTAGATTTTTAAGTAGCTTAAGAGCTAAACATTAGCATTTGAACTAACTGTTAGGGGGTTAGAGTAGCGTTTTATAAAAAATTAACTGTCATTTAATGTTTGACTTTTAGCATTGTATGAAAAGCTATTAAAATAGCTAACGGCTGAAGGCTATTAAAACAGCTAATAACTAACAAAATAACTAATTTTGCCGAACAGACCTTTAGACTGTGTTCGGCGAAAGCTCTGTTCGGCGAAAACTTTTTAAGTAGATTTAAACATTTTACTGGTCAAAACACTAATTTTTATAGAATGTGATAAATAATATTTGAACTCACTTTTAAAGTTTAATGTAGCGTTTTATTAAAAATTAATCCATATAACATTTATCTTTTAACATTTTATGAAAAACTACTAAAACAATTAACAGCTAACAAAATATCTAATTTTACCGAAAAGACCCCTTTATACTAGATCCATTGCATGTTGGATTATAAGTCTGAATTGACGAACAACACGAAAGATGACAACGAATGTAATAGGTACTAAGGTAATAAGTAAAACAGTTAACAGTTAACAAAATATCTAATTTTACCGAAAAGATCCCTTTATACTAGATCCATTACATGTTGGATTATAAATCTAAATTGACGAACAACACGAAAGAGGACAACGAATGTAATAGGTACTAAACGAAGGTAATAGGTACTAAGTATTGACTCCTGAATTAGAACGATTGGACCCAGAGGGTGGGGCGTGTTGGCCTGTTGGGATGGAAGAGAGGAAAGGGGAGGGAGAGGGGTCCGGGGACACTGCTTCCTTTTATTGTACCAACCATTAGAATTTAATAAAAAAAAGAGTACTCAAAAAAGAAAAGAGTGGTGCCACAAAACCTACTCCAAAGTTGGCATGCGGCTCTGATCCTATCACTGTTCAATAGTACATACACACACACACACACACACAAATTGGGTCTAACACAATCTGTATATATCTTTGCACATTTATTTTAGTGCGACATAAGTAATATCTAAATTATTAAAAAATTTTTTAAAGGCATTAGATATTTTTTGAACCTGACACATGCCAAAAATATTTAAATAATTTTCACCCAAGTATTCTAGTGAATTTCACTTCAAGTGTGGTGCACTGAAAATGTGTAGATAATATCAACAAATCAAGATAAGTAGACTCCGCCAGATCTTTTAATGCTCTTTGTTGTTTTCTTTTTGAAATTTTTGCCTTTTATTCAGTGTTGATTTGTCTGAACATGTGTGTATGTACATATATCCCGCAAAGATATATCTATGAATCCAAAAATTTTGGCAGAAATTGCAGCAAGTCTTGTTTTGTAATAAGATGCAATTGTATTATAATCTTGAAGTATTACATGTGCATTAATTTGATCAAGTGAGTACAGTTGACTATCTTGATCAGTTGCCTGAAATAGTCAGATTTTCTTTTAGAAATGAAAAAAAAGAAATTTGATTATTTATTTATTTTCCAAACAAAAAGAATGAAATTCCATGCCAGTATATATATCATAGTAAATAATAAATTGGGCAAGTTATGAACAGTATTTGATATTATTAAAAACTGGCAGCAGTGTCATAGTCATCTTTTAGCTAGTTGCCCCCATTTATTGCATTTGTCTTTTGCTTTCCTTCACTAGACACTAAATGCTCTTTGCCTCTTTTTTTTTTTTTTTCTCTCTTTTTTTCTCTAATAATCTTCCATCACTGTATTTTGCAGGTTTCTTTCTCTCTCTGCCCTATAATAACTAGGGTTTCCTCTTTCAACTCTCACATCTCATACCATCAAAATAAAGAATTTTCATCTCTCTCTTTCTCTGTCTGTCTCTCTCTCTCTAAATGACTGCATAGTGTTTTCTTCCTTGGGACAATCCTATTGTATTATAGATCTTGAAAGAGCCTACTAAACAAGAGAAGAACAGATAAAAGGATAGCATTTCTGTTCCTCTCTCCTGATCAAAGATAACCTAGTCATACAACGGTAAGTACAAGCACCCCTATATATATATATATGATGTGATCCTTTCATTTTCAAAATTACAGTACTATATAAATAAAGGAGGAGAGATAGATGAATATATAGTATAATTGTTTTAAAATTATAATTAATTAAAGGTTTTGACATATGGGTTTTGATTGTTATGCCCAGAATCAATTACAGTTATTAAGAAATGTTAATTATTTCCTATTATATATATTTATATAAGGAAATTAATAATAATTAAGGATTATAGTTAATTAATTAATTTTGCCTGTTAGATCCATAGGTACATTAAAATCAAGAGTACAGTGTGAAACTGCAGTAGCCATATTGGGTGTCGGTATAAAATTTCTGAGACGGAAAGAGAGAGAGAAACATTCTTTAGCAGAACTATTTGACCAAATTTTCAGGAATCTTAAAACAGGAAACTATATATATGTGTCTGTACGATAATTTTTTTTTTTGTTTTCTTTGTAACAAAGGAAAATGTTGTTTGTTTTTGGCCATATATAGGGTTCTTATGTGATTTAATTTCAACATTAATATATATATATATATATATATATATATATATACAAGAAATGCATAAATACTTTCCAGGCCAAAAAAGTAAACGTTTGAAAAAGAAATAGGAGAGGAATTAAGTTGTTGAATGCGGCTTAATAGAAAAAAAGTTAATATATATTTTTATATAATAATAAGAGCAATCAAACATAATAAACTCTCGTGATGGTAAAAATAAAATTTTAAATTCATAATTAAAAGAAAATGAAAAAGAAAATTTTTTTTTAATTCATAAGTTGCAATTCTAAGAAAACATAATATTTATAACTTGCATATTATATATCTTTTGATGGATTGGGGTGCTTAAATAAATATTTTATTGCTGATCAGTTGGTTAATTGAAGCACATATGTATTTATTTCCGTATACAGGATACATGGCTTCTTCTAGCTATTCAAATGCTCCATGTGCTGCTTGCAAGTTCTTGAGGAGAAAATGTCTACCAGATTGCATTTTTGCGCCCTATTTTCCGCCAGAAGAGCCACAAAAGTTTGCTAATGTTCATAAAATCTTTGGTGCAAGTAATGTGAGTAAGTTACTGAACGAGGTGCTTCCTCATCAGAGAGAAGATGCAGTTAACTCTCTTGCCTATGAAGCCGAAGCGCGAATGAAAGACCCTGTGTATGGTTGTGTTGGAGCTATTTCAGTGCTCCAAAGGCAAGTCATTAGGCTTCAAAAGGAATTAGATGCTACAAATGCAGATTTAATTAGGTATGCCTGTAATGAAATGCAACAAGCAACACCTCCTCATCAATTTAATGGAAGAAGGAGTACTATTGGTCCTGGTTATGGTGATGGAGGAAGTGTTAATTATGATCAAAATGCTGGGTTTTATTATGCTTCTCCTTGGAATAATGATAATGGTGGTGATACTCAAGAGAGAGAAGATCATGGTAGTATTTAGTTTTTTTAGGTTTTTTGATTGTTAATCTTGTAAGATTAATTAGTATATTTATGTGAAATATTGTTAATTATTAATATTAATTATTGTTATTATTGATTAGGGAAAGAGAGACCCATTTAGGGTTTCTTTCTGTGAAATTATTAGCCCTTATTGTACTATGTTTATAATCTTGGTAGAAAAAAGAATATGTGGTCTGCTATCCTGTTGTAGAAATTAATGTTTGATCTTTCTATACCTATTGACCATGACTTGTGAGTTTTGTACCTTCCTAAATTAGAATTTTGAAATTATTTTCCCTATAATATATATATATATATATATATATATATATATATATATATATATATATAAGATTATTCATCTTTTATGTTGTAAGGTAAACACGTGACTCTTCAGATCCGAGACCATATAGTCCAATGCATCATACAGTTGGATATGGTCAAATATAAATTTTGTCAAATGTTTGGGGCATAATATTTTTTGTTTTTTCGAACTCAACAACCAATTGAGCTTCATCGTTTGCCATTGATCAAGGCAAGGGACTTGGGACCTAGGACGGAACCTGCTCTGATACCACCTGTCATGGAGATAGGTTTTAGCTTGCCTATCCGTGCGGCACTTAGTCGCCTTTGGGTGCTAGGACGAGCTAAGTAAGCTTTAGAGTTGTGTTGGAGCAAAAACGAGAGTTAAATAGAGAAGAGAACACAAGAGAGCTTGTAAGAACACTCAAATGCTTTGTAACAACCCGAGCAAGTAGAAGCCATTCGAGGCCGCGAGCAGGCGCGCACTCGACCTAAGAGGTGGAAGTCTAAGGCACGAACCTCTTCCGTGGATCATGTGGAGCGGCATAATATTATTTAGAAACATATACATTCGAGTTTTTCGTAGATAAAGAAAGGGCAAAAAAATCATGCAGGCTGGTTAGTAACGGCTATAATTTTAAATTCGAGACCTTTCGACTATAAAAGTTTTTATTAATTTGGTAAGTAAACGAGAGGATTAGATCCTATTATGTAGTCTATAATGGACACTTAGATATATGAATCCATCCATATAGTAAGTCAATCTACTAAATTATTTGGTGCGAATGACAATTAATAATAATATTCATATTCACTTTTAGACATTTGTATATAGTTTATATGACTGATGGTTACAATTAGAATCCATTTGTAAAAACCTTAAACGATTTATATTTTGGGATAAATGGAGTAATTAATAATACATTCGTCACTAATTGTAAGTTGAATGGACGAAATGGAACTAAATTTCTAAACAGACTTTATCTATAAAATTAACGATTTGAAACCTAGAATGGTAATTGTTTAGAAGATTTTATCTGAATTACATTTCCTCAGCAGAGAAATATGTGCAAATAAAAAGTTATATATATTTTCTTGCAATATTATTTTCCTGAGCAATCCAAATGTGATTTTTTTTTTTCTAAAATCAAATTTTAAACCTACAAAAAACTACATTACAAACAATTATGATCACCATACCAATAAGATTAATACAACAAATTTTTTAATTAAAAATCTGCTATTGACAATAATAATATTAGTATCCAACCAACTCTTAATAAAACTTAGCCTAAACTAAGGCTACAAACCTAAAATGAACTTATGCATAGTTTAAATAATAATATTATCTATGAATTGTGGCTCAGTTGGCAATGTGGGCTGGATATATGAAAAGAGTTCTCAGGTTCGTTATTCACTAAACACACTTGCAGAGAGAGACGAGTAGTCTTAACTGTAATGGAACCGGATACCGGTGGTTGACAAAAAACAGTAATCATTCGAACTATTATTATGGGTTTCACTCTGTGTTGATGCATGAACTTTGTACTAGTTTGAATAATGTTTTAATGGAAATCTAGCTAAGCCAAAAACTAGGAATAATTAGAATTATTTCCCAAACATTAAATAGTATTTTCTCGTTATCTTTGGAAACATTAAAATATTATTATTATTAATTTATTATTAAAAAACATTAACATCACCATCTGAAGAAAGGCAAAACGAAGACAGATCAACTGTTGTCCAACACAGGGTTCCCCTTCTTTATCCAGCATTCATTTATAGGGCCTAAGTGTGAACAACTGAAAATTAAGCATGTTTGTTTCTTTTAATTAACTTTTTCCACATCAATCTCGACTGCTTCTCAATTTTTTCTTTTTTCTTTTTCCGTTATTAACTCCAACCAACCACTCAACTGTAACGCCTCCAGCCAAAAACGTTGAAAGGACATTAATTTTCAAAAAAACAAAAAAAAAATCTCTCTATCTCTAAATAGAAGTCATTTTAGAATTATTTTTTTTATAATTATTTATCGCTTTGAAAATTTCAATGAATAATTAATGAAATTTTTTCTATTTTACTTTTGTATGTATTAAAAATGTTAATTATATCTACAATTTTTGAAAATCATCCTTATGATATGAGATAAAGAGTAATTTAGGCTCCGTTTTGTTTCTGTAAAATAACTTGTAGTAAAATATTTTCTATAATTTTTTCCATTGTTTGGACATGAAAAGAAAATAAGTCAAGAAAAATAAGTTGTTGGCCATTGGAAAATAAGGTAGCAATTAAGGAAAATGACTTACCCTTGTTTACGTGGAAACACATTTTCCTAACTTATTTCATAATCCAAAATTAGTCTTTTTGGTCCACTAAGGAACACTCCATCTGTGAAAAACTGCAATTGTGAGCCTACAGTCTCTCTGGAAGTGTCAAAAATGTGCCCTGTGGCTTTTTTTGGAAGAAATATTCAAAATAATTTATTGATAGGTCCATACCATTCAACATGATTATTTTAAAATAATCATTAAATTACTTTAACAATATATTTTTTTAAATATGTTAAAGCTCATATCATTTAATATACATATATAAAAGTAATTATAGTACTTATATATTGTTAAATTATCTTAACATGATATACATTGTATTGTTAAATAATTTAATTAAAAAAATTAAATCACATTATTAGACTAAATTAATCAGCATCATAGTATTTATACTATGAGAATAAATTTTGAATAGAAAATCTAATTATTAAATTTATATTTAATATAGATTGCTTATGAATAATATAATAGGTGTAAATACATTATGTATATGATGGAAAATTAAATTTTTTAATGTTATATTAAATGTTTTAAAATATTTTCCAAGAATGTTTTATGTAAAGCCAAGCGTCGGAAAATAATGTGTTTTCCTGTAAAATATTTTTCATGAAAATTATTTTTCTGAAAATTATTTTTCAACAAATTATTTTTCGGAAACAAACAGAGTTTTAATCAAATTAATTAACATTTTGTTACTATTCACATTTAGAGGGAGTCCTTAATTACCGTGCAAAAACTTTTTATAAACAAAGGGAGTATATATTAGTACATCTGTTCCATAATACATATCACATTTGCAATTTCACGTTTCTTAAAAAAATCATTAAATTTGTCTAAGTTACAATAAATTATTGAGTAAATTGACTATAATACCCTTGATTTAATTCTAATTCTTTAAAAAAATCATTAAATTGAAGTAATAATTATTGCTTATATACAAAGAGTAAATATAGAAAAAATATTTATTATTCATTGAAACCACAGATGTGATAAATACTTTGGAACAGAGATAATAATTTTCTATTATAAGTTCACTTAGTAGTTTCACATTTAAAGGTATCATAATTAATAAATAAAGGTTTTTTTTTTTCCTTATCAACAACTTAATAGACTTTCAATCTATTTATTCATACAAAAATGAAATATTTTTTTGCTCTAAGCTCAATAAGTTAATTGTATAAATTTGCAACCCATATTTTGTCTAAAAAATTTTTTGTTTTTGAAAATGATTCAATAAGTTATATAACCTATAAGATCAAAATATAAAATTGCTCCCTACAATTATAAAATGACATTATATCCTACTTTTTAATCATTTAACTTAATAAACTGGTAATTCAAATTCAATAGTCAAATTTCAGCTCAAACAAACAATCATCTACGATGTCAAAGTGATCTTTAAAATAATAACATTACATTACAAATCAACTTAATACTGACCATACTAATAATTTTAGATTACATCTGCCGAACCGTAATGGAATGTAATAAAACTATTTATATATTCTTAGAACAAAACCCTTTTAATTAGGAGGAATTAGTGGTTGTGAGTCCAAATACTGTATAAATTAGAAAAATAGAGTGTCACTTTCTAAAACAGTAGATTGTACAGAGTGCTAGTGTTATAGGAATGAAAAAGGTATTGTTCTGCCATGTGAGGGGTACGTGCATCTACAGAAACATAAATTGCATGAAGACCTTAATTGGATTTTTCACCTTTCTCTTTCACACCCACCATTTATTTTTACATTTTTCTATATATATATATATATAATTTGCAGGTTCACATGTTGTACAAAAGTAAATGCCAAGAAACTGCTAATTCAATTTCTATGATTTCGTGCAATTTTTCTTTTAGTTTCTGTCAGTCGGAGTACTTGTAGTAATGATAACTTTGAACATCTTCTGCTTTTGCATTTATCTGTATCAGTTCTCAGTAAATAGATAATACTATGGGACCAGCAGCTGGTTTTTATTTTGTCAAATGAAGTAAAAAAGATTTGCAGTAGCAGTGATTCTATCTAGACTAGGGATAACAATATGATTTTATTGGGGCAGATGGATATCCGATCCTATTTTGATGTGTTCGGATAGTGAAAATACAGATTTAGAATGGTTTTCCATAGTAATTTACAATCAATATCAAGTTCAGATACCTAATTTATAATCAGGTTCGCGTACTTAATCTAAACTGAACTAATCCAATTTATATATGTAAAAAAAATAAATCGAATTGATTTGATTTTTTAATTTTAACTTAATTTTTAGGTTACATCAAATTGAATTTTAGGACTTTTCGATTTTCTGGTTCTATATAATAAAAATTGGACCAAATTGAAAAATTATTTAATTTTCTATTAAAAATAAAATTAAATCGAATAGTTAAGATCAAACTGAAGTAAATTATAATAACATTTTTTTATTTAACCACGAGGTATCCAAATTCATGTCCAATTAATAGCCCACACAATTCATGTACTCTCTATTCGCTCTAAGAGGCATGGGAGCTGGCTCATGGGAATTGCTAAAAGAGGCTCGAACACAGACCTTGTTGAGGAAATTCCATTGATAATCGTTAAGGTGATTAATTGATATACAGATTGACTTTTGTCCTACCTTACTATAAAAAGACATTGACCAGTATGTACTTAGAATCCAGTAGAATAAATAATTATTTTACATAATTATGAATTTGAATTTGATATTTAAGTTCAATAATCACATAATATTAAATTTCAAATATTTAATTACTATTAATGGCTACCCAAATGAATAATTTTGTGAAAAAAATTTTAACTTGAGATCATCAATAATTCTAATTCTGAATTAGAATAATTAGTGTAAATATTATACTAAAAAGTAATCAATTATATTTTAGAATAAATACATATTTGCATTATATTATATTTTATTATTATTTTTATTCCATAAAAAAAGAAACATGAAGCTTATAATAAGAAAGGATGATACAAAATTTTATTTGATTTACAGTTAAGGATACAATTTAATTTCACCGATCCAACTATATTAATATTTTGATTCAATTTAAAAATAAGTAATGATTTTATATCAAAATATAACTTAACAGTAAATATATAAACGACCTAATATTATATTCCGTTCGAATCTCCCTTCCCCGATACTAATATAATTTGATTGCAAAATATGATGTGGATGTCTCCCTTTAACATGCAAGAAAACAGCACGCGCACGAGGAAGAAGAAGAAAGAAAGTTAAAAGGTCGTAATCTTGGGGCCTTTGGTCTAAATTTCAAAAAAAAAGGTCAAAATCAAAAATCAAATACATCTCAATCGATCCTATCTATTTTAAATTTTATCCATCAACCGCCCAAAAAGAAGAAAACTACCCAACAAAGTGTTACAAATCCTTGATTGATTGATTGGACATTCGCTCCATATTAAGCCCAGTGGACCTTTCCACATGCCTATGAATAGTTTTCCTACTCTCCTTTTAACACTATTTCAGATTCTTGCCTCTTCTTCCCAACTCTTCTTCCTAGTGGCAGAGCCTCCTCCTCCCATTCTTTGAGCCCACAATTGATCTACATGCATGAATGTTTTTGTCTCAATACTGTTTATAATAATATGTAGTTGGTCTATATCATAATGGAGATAGTGCTTTTATTATTGAATTAATAATTCAATGATCGAATATTTTTATTTTAAATATAATTAATATATGTAAAGAAAAAAAATGGATCAATTAAATTTAGTATACATGCTTGAATATTTTTGTGTAATAGTATATAATTGGTCTAAATGATAATGATATATATTTATTTATTAAGTTAATATCTCTTACACGTAAAATGTTAGTTTTTGAGAAAAGCCGATAGACACATGACCATAATGTGATTCTAAATCAGAACCGAATCATAACTAAATTGATTAAACTTATAATTGCATTATAGTTAATTGATTCTTGGATCCAAATCGAAATCAAAATTGTTTCTACACTTTGGTTCCAGTTCTTTTTCTATAATTAGACTCGACGTTTCTAATTTGGGACCATTAAAAAAAAATTTCTATTTTTCGATAAAAAAATATTGATTCTAAAATTAAAAGTAACGGTTTTAAAATTATGGTCATGTCTTTAATAGGGTTATTGATATTCATATTATTGGGGTTGAAAGTCTCTATAAAAAGGAAAAAGGAAAAGAGGAGGGGGTGGGGGAATGGATTATTTTTTAATTTGCTTCAATCCACTCTTTTTTTTTATGGAGGGGAATTTTCATTTGACTAAAGTCTAATGCTCATGCTCAAAAAGACCTCACCTTTCCATTAAATCAAATCACTAGTTACTATGTCCCCTTTCAAGAGAAGGAGGGCGAAAAAAAAAAATAAAAAACAAAATAAAATAATAAATAGACAATTGAAAATGCTAAAAAGAAGCAAAAGTACTAGTAATATGTTTTCTTTTGGTTTTAAGGTACTATCAATGTTACTCCACATGACATGTCTCCTACAACTGTGAGAAAAGAGTGACACAATTTCAACTAGTACGATAAGGAAAACACTAGCTACCTACACAGTCAAATTTCATAATAAAATATAAATAAATCTTTTTTTTTTTTTTTTTTTTTTTGTAATTCAGATAATATAAGAGGTCATATGTTTAATCAATTCAGGCCCGTCTGCTATGTTTGATATATGGTCGCTGTTTTTTGTTTTTTAAATATGAAAAAAAAAAAGTGAAATTTGTTTATTTATTTAGTAACTTACAGAAAATGTGTTTTTCAACAAACAAAAAAAAAAGAGTGAAAATAATTTTGAACCAAATTATTTTTTATCTCACATCTAATATAAATAAGGATAAAATTGAAAAAAAATTATTTAATTATTCATTAAAATACTCAAAATAATTTATATGTTCGGAGAAAATATAACAACTTATATTTTGGAATGACAGAGCAATCAACATACTATAAAAAAAATTTTTAATTTTGAAAATATTAAAAAATAAAAAAATAAACATAATTCTCTGTTTTCATCTGCGCAAATACTTGGCCAGTTTTTCTTCCTTTTTCAACAAATTAAAATAAAAAATGAAACATCATTATTTTCTCAATTTAAATATATTTTGGAGAAGGGAGATTAGATATTCTATGTTATTTATTTATTTGCCGAATAGCAGAAAAAAATTTCAATTAAAGATTGAACGACTCAAAAACAGCAGCCCAACCCAAAATTGCTGTCCTCTTATTCCCAAGTAATTACAGTATTGGGTTCAGCTTAGCCTCACCAAGCTGCAATGGGCTATGGAAAATTATTTGGCCAAAGCCTAACTTACAAATTGAATTATACACATCTTATTTTATCACAATTTAATTTTCAAACGTTCGACTTAATATATAAGATTATATTGATTAAATATTTCAACTTATAAAATCATTTTATTAAATACTCTAATTTATAAAATTAAGTTGATTAAACATTTATCGAACAATTATAAATTACAAAATTTATTGTTTCAAAAGTGATATTAGTCTTATATCAAATCAATTAATATTTTACGTATACATATAAAATTTCTATTTGTTATTAATATGAAAAAGTATCAACATTAAATTTGTAACTTTATAAATAAAACAGTTGTTGCGAAATTTAGGATGCCATAAAACTATTTACAAAAGATTTATAAATAAATATGCATTTAGCAAAATCATTATTTATTTATTTCTTAACGTTGAAATTACATTTTAATTATGACACTATTTTCTTTAAGAATTTTTTAAAAATTCATATTATAATTGTGATAACAATGCACCGAAGCTTTCAACCACGATCGCTTCTGCATTTAGAAATGGTTTTACATTTCGTTACTTTTATCATGTAAAATGTCTTTTTTTTTTATGAAAGCTGTATTTATATTATCTAAATGTAATTAACTTAAAAATATTAATTAAATAAAATAAAATAATTTAAAATTATAAATTTTAATAATTTATATATCTTAAAATTATTGTAAATATAAATCAATTTTAAAAATATATTCAATATCCAATTAAATTGTAGAAAAATAAAATAAAAATTCTATATTTTTTTTAAAAAAATAGAAATAAAAAGAGCGAACCATGTAGAAATTTATTTTTATTTATATTTTAGTTGAATGATTATTATTATCAAATATTTTATAATTAAATATATTTAAAATCTCAAAAATATAATTGATCATTGGAAAATTTTAAAAAAGAATATACAAGAAGAGAAGAATACTTTAAATATTTTTATTTAATGTTTTTATATAAATTTTAAATATAAAAATTTATATTTATATTTATATTTATATATTTATTTATGTATTGTCTTATTACTTTGATTAGTAATTCTTACTAATCACATGATGTTTAAGTTTTAATATCATTAAAGTAATTAATATAAAATCAATAAATAAAAAACATCAATTAAACTATTAAATATTTTAATAATATTTTTTTGGTTAAAATTTTAATAAACGTCCAAATTAAATTGATTTGTTTCCATGTATAAAAAAAAGAATTAATTTGTTTCCACATTACTTTAAATTTCAATTTGATGTGTAAGAGAGTATTGATTATGATTTAATTAATAGAATGTATTAGAGTCATATTTAAACACTATAATTATATTAGAGTTTGAGTTAGAGATAAATTCATAAAAATGCAAATAATTTTTATTAATCAATTAAACTATTAAATATTTTAAGAATATTTGTTTTTGTTACTTTGCAAAAAAAAAAAAAAAAAAAAAAAAAAAAAAAAAAAAAAAACAATCCAAGTTATAGAGAAGTGAAACAACAAACTCTCGAGTTCCCTTGGTGCCTAACAGTATACATCCAAGTTCAATTATATACAGCTAATTTTAAGTTCAAAAAATTAAAAGATAATATTTTAGTTGAATTAGATTAAATTTTAAAAGAAAATATTTTAGTTGAATTAGATTAGGGTTTAAAAGTTATTAATTATCATTACTATATATTAAATATTAAATTGAAAAAAACAATTATGTTGGCCAATCAAAATATAAAAAATATAAAAAATAAAAAAAATTTCTAGAACAAATAAATGAAATGCTAAATAAAGAGAACGTCTTAAAACATTTTTTTTTTTGTTTAAGCTTTCATATATATAGTCATGGCCATATTACGGTTCCGGGAACCGGAACCGTCGGTTCGAACCGGCTCGGAACCGTAACCAGAACCGGTGAGAATCGGAACCGGGACGAACCGGAATCGGAACTGAAAAAATCCGGTTCGGTTCCGGTTCCAGCAAATGAGGAACCAGAACCGGCGGTTCCAGAGAACCGGTCGGAACCGGACTGGAACCGCCGGTTCTCCGTCCGGTTAGAACCGCCAGTTCGAACCGGCGGTTCTAGCCGTTGTAACTATCAGATTTTTGCAGTTTTTTTTTTTTAAATTTATTGTGAAATGTCTTAATTACCCCTCCCAACAGCCATAAACGGCTATATAACGGCTAGTTTCAAGGGTATTTTTGGAAAAATGAATTTTTGGATTTATTATAAATACCTCATTTTATTTACAAATTCATTACAAAAAAATCTCAACTCTCTCTACTTACTCTCTCTACAATATACTACACTCTCTACTTACTCTCTCTACAATATACTACACTCTATTCTATATTATTCATTTATTCTTCTCTACTCTACAATCTCTTTTATTACGTAATTATTCTCTCTAATTTTTTTTATTCAATTTTCCAAATTATATTTTATTATCATATAATGGCAAGTGGAGGAAACTCAAATTCGGGTAAGGGCAAGAGAAAAATTGGAGAATCATCTATCCCTACAAACGACATCTATGATATGATTCCCGACCAATTTAATTTTGAGGGTTTTCCAAATGAAAATTTGGATATTCCAACTCAAGAATCCGAATTTAATGAGCAATTTCAAGAAGATGAAGAGCAAGAGCAAGAGCAACGAGCAAAAATTGTTACAAGAGCAAGACAAAGTTCCGACATATTCTCCATTCATTTCACAAAAAAATTCAAAGGTGAGAAAATGTACGATGTAATTTGCAATTATTGTGGAAAATCTTATAAATTTAAACAAGCGGGCGGCTATGGATCATTTTGGAAGCATTTGGAGGCAACACATCCAACAAAAATAGGAGTTGATCGGTCTCAACAACAAATTTCCGGGTACGCTTCTAACCTTTTTTTATTTAAATATTCTGAAAAAATACAAAAAGAAGAATTAGCAAAAATGATTTCTATGGAACATTTATCTTTTAGTTTTGGTGAAAAATTAGGTTTTAATAATTATTGTCAAAAAACTTTAAATCCTTGTGCTAAAAGAGTACCAAGAAATACTGTAAAACGAACTATTATTTCTTTATATAACAAAGGAAAAAAAGAGTTAGAGCTTTTATTTTCTCAATTGAAAATTCATGTTTCAATTTGTTGTGATGTTTGGAGTGATCATTGGCAAATGCATTCTTATATGGGTATTACATGTCATTGGATTGATGATGATTGGAAAATTCAAAAAAAAATTATTGGTTTTCGTGTTTTTGATGATAAACATACTGCAAATAATATTTATAGAGTAATTGTTTCAATTTTAGATGAATATAAGTTGACAAAAAAAATTTTTTCAATTTCATTTGATAATGCTTCTGCAAATACTAGATCAATTATTGAACTTAAAAAAATTTGTGAACCAAATATTGGTGGTAAATTTTTTCATATAAGATGTGCATGCCATGTTTTAAATTTATGTGTACAAGATGGTTTAAAAATTCTTGATTCTTTTATTTCTCCAATTAAAAAAGCTATTTCATATTTATGGACACATCCCAAGTGATGAAAAATTGGGCTAAATTTTGTAAAGAAAATAATAAAAGACCAAAACGTTTTCCAAGGGATGTCGCAACTCGTTGGAATTCAACATATGAATTACTAAACGAGTCTTTTTCTTATAAAGAATTATTATGCTTTTTTGTTACTAATAATATTGAGGATATTAATTTATATCCACAAAATTGGGAGATTTGTGCAAAAATTTTAGATATTTTAAAAATTTTTAATGATGCTACTTATAAATTTAGTGGGGTTTATTATCCCACATCTAATTTATTTTTACCTATGTGTATTAATATTGTTACTGCACTCCAAGAATTTCAAAATGATGATTTATTAAAAAATTGTATTTTTTCAATGAAAAAAAATGGTTATCTTATTTTAAAAATATACCACCTCTTTATCTTGTTGCTATTGTATTTGATCCTAGATGTAGAATGGATGTTTTATGTGATTATTTGACTATTTATTATGATGTATTAAATCTTGATGTAGAAGATAATATTAATATAAATGTAGTAATGCATGGAGTTAAACAAAATATTATGCAATTATATAATGAATTTGTTCAAGTTTCTACTTCATCTACTTCTACTTCTACTTCTTCTCAATTTAATATTCCACAATTTCCAACACAAAGGGTAAGTGGTGTTGGTGTTGCTCAACAAGTTTTATTACAAAGACAAAAAAGAACAAGGGAATCCAGTTCTATTTCTGAATTTGATAATTATTTAACAACTTCTTTTGAGTTTGGTGATGATTATGCAGATACAGATTTTCCAATTTTAGATTGGTGGAGTCGTCACGCAAATACTTTTCCAATTCTTTCTTTACTTGCAAAACAAATTTTAGCAGCTCCGATCTCCACTGTTGCGGTTGAACAAGCTTTTAGTCAAGGAGGAAACATATTTGATGAAACACGATCTCGTATGACACCCGATTCACTAGAAGCACAAGCATGCGTGGATGATTGGACCAAAGCCAAACTAAGAGCCCAAGAAAATCCAAAAGAAAATGAAGATTTATTTGATTTATACGATGGGTCCTCAACGGGAACATCAACCGGTGGTGCAAATAGCGATTAAGGTAAAAGGGGTGAAATTGATATAAGGTAAGTAAGAACTACGTGGGCTTTGATTCCTCTAAACCCCAAGAGGATACGTAGGCAACTTAATTTTTTTTTTTTAAACAAAAAAAAATTAAGTTCAAGCCCAATTTTTTTTTTTTAAATTATGCTCAAACTTTAAAAAAAAAAAAATTCAGTTGAAATTTTTTTTAAAAAAAATAATTATGTTCAACACTCAACAATTCAAGTCTTTAAAAAAATAAATTTAATTGAAGTATTTTTTAATTTTTTAGGTGTATTTTTTAATTTTTTATGTTCAAATAATTTTTTTTAAACCGGTCTTCAAAATTAAAAATTTTTTAGGTGTATTTTTTAATTTTTTATGTTCAAATAAATTTTTTTTTAAAACCGGCATTCAAAATTTAAAATTTAAAATTATGCGATTCGCCGGAAAACCAATCGGAACCGTCGGTTTTGTATCGGATCGGAACCGGAACCAGAACCGGAAGGTTCCAAATCGGAACCGGAACCGGACCTTTTTGGTTCGGTTTCGGAACCGTGGCCAAGTCTACATATATATGTATAAATGTCTCCAATCATAGACAGTTCCAGAAAATCTGATTAATGGGAGCAGTATATAAAAGTAATAATTTAGTGGAGGGTAAAAAATAAAATTTTATGGAATAGATATAAATTAATATAATTATATATATTAAAATGTTAAAAACCATAAACTAAACTGTAAAATACCAGTAGAGCAAGTGCCCCATCCCCATCGTAGATCCCACCGAGGGATGAAAGCGGTGCGAATATTTTAGGGTAGTCACTCACTCCGATCCGTTTAAAGAGAATATGGATAGTTATAAATAGATTTGAAACAAGTACGGATAGTGAAATTTCTAACTATTATGGTACGAGTTTATGTCTTTGGCTACCCACTATATGTTACTCGCTATATTATAAAGGTATTTTATCTATTAATAAAAATAAAATTTTCAATAAGTTTGGATTTAGATAGTTTAAGATTCGCGGATACTCTACCCGTGCAAGGATAATCTAAATGGATTCGCGGATCTAAGTTTGAATTTAGATAGAATATTTTCAATTCCATCATTGTTTTTTTTATTAATGATAGAATTTTAACGTGTTTAGTTTTATTTCAAAAAAATCTTTGAACCTATAGATTCTATTTTTCGACCAAATAAATTATATGTGAACTTCCATTGCAATCCATATATTCTACGATCCATTATTTTATGAAATTGTCCATTTGTACTAGGGTTAGCGAATGCATGCATGATGTTTATATGTGTTTGACACGTTAAAAAACAATCATGTAATTTCAGCCACGTGGTAACTAGCTCATTGATTAATCATTAATGGTTTAATTCTTATGGAAATTTACTTTTTTTTGGACTTATCTGGCCACCCACATAAATTTGATCTTATACTTTTTTTTTTTCCCTCCAAATTTTTGTTCTCCTCTAAATTTTAGGATCTATTGTATCTCTAACATTATAATTAAGTTTTGATTATGTTACAAATCTTTTTACATTGTCAATAATTTTTATGATTCTTTATAAAAAATAAAAAATTAAAATTAAAATATTCAATAAAACAATTCAAATTGAAACAATTTTATAAATTGAAATATTTGATAAATTAACAATAATAAAGAAATCTTAATACTAAAAAATTTTATGAATTATTTATTTCAAATATCCACTATAATCAAATTAGTATTAATGCAAAAAATATATATAATTTGAAAAAAAAAAATTTAAATACTATTTGTAAAAAAAAATTTTGAAGGGAAATTTTCAAATCATTTAAAATACCAATAAATAGGACAAATCATAAAATACACAACTAACTAAGATTTACTGCATGAATATATTATCCCGTTCATATCTATATTCTCAATATTGAAAGATTGTAGTCCTTGGGGATAACTTTTCTCCAAACAATTTTAGGTCCTCTACTGTATTTGCGAATTAGAACATATGGGAGTTTATGCAATACATGACCAACGATTTCACGCGTCCTTTTTTCATTTTATATTCAACTTCCACTACTTACTTATTTTATCTAATGTTATATTATTCTATTGTTATGAGTAAAAATCTATTTTAAATAAATTCAGATTTTAATAGTTGAAAATTTACAAATATATAGGTACGATAGTGAGTTTTTAAACAGGTTTAGATTCGAATACTTTATACGGATATTGAAACAAGTGTAGAATAAATGTTCCGGTAATAAAACTCTAAACAGATACATATGCAGATTGCTTATAATTCACCAATACCTCGCTCCACTTTTATCCCTAATCATAAGACATTTTTTTCAGCAAAAAAGTGTTCAATAAATGAAAATGAAAAAATCAAAAGTACAAGAGATAATACAATATAATAAAAAGAATACTAAAATCACATTTGATTATTTTATTTACGAATTTTCAGAGATAAATAACTATTTTCCATTTGTTTTCGAAAAATAAAAAAGAAAAAGAAAAAAAAAAAAGCTTGCCTGTGGAAGGTTTGTAAACATATACCAATGCTTTCGTCTGCAAATTGCTGAAAACATAAAGAGAGAGGAAATGGTTCGGTGGCTACCAATTACACACCTCAAAATAACGCCAATAAATGGACTTACAAGTAAAATATTGGATCCATAGATCAAGGCACACAACAACAATTTAGGCAGAGCCTACAAAAGCAATGTGGCAACAAGTAAAGACTTGTTTCTTAAGACACCTCATTTTTTCTCGTGTTTTCTTGATTTTCAGTTTCTTTGTTACTGTTCCCCAAAAAGACCATGAAACTTGTTTCTCATGCAAAGCCCTTACTCACCATCTCATACCTTACGTGTCAGAGCCCTAAACCACCCTCTCCCTCTTTAAAATACTACTTCCCTATCTCATCACTAGCCTTTCTATCTGTTTTTCTCTACATTAACATATCTTTCTCACACTTATCATCAACAAATGGCTGAACGTTCACAGCCACACCAAGTTCAAGTGCACCCACAACACCGCTATGAAGCTGCCTTCAAAGGTCAACAAAAAGGTCCATCAGCTCAGAAAGTGTTAGCTGTGATCACCCTCCTGCCGGTAGGCGGTGGGCTTCTTGCACTAGCTGGTATAACCTTAGTAGGTACCCTAATCGGCCTAGCTATTACTACCCCTCTTTTTGTCATCTTTAGCCCTGTTCTTGTCCCAGCTGCATTAGTTATTGGCCTTTCGGTCATGGCATTTTTGGCTTCCGGGGCTATGGGGCTCACAGGGTTGTCATCACTCTCGTGGGTTCTGAAATACCTCCAGGAGGTCACTCGGCGAATGCCGGAGCAGCTGGATATAGCTAAGAAGCGTATGCAAGACATGGCTGGTTTTGTGGGACAGAAGACCAAGGAAGTAGGCCAAGAAATCCAGAGGAAAGCACATGAAGGGAAATAAGTAGAGAGAAATGCTGTTGGTTATTAAGGGTTGAAGTCAGAGAGCTGGGTTTTGGTACGAGACTACTTTTGTTGTATGGGTGTTGTTTTGAGGTAGTTGAGTTGGTTTATGGGGGATCTTCTTTGTTGCATTTGTATTTCTCTTTTTGGTCTTTTGGGTTCCATTGTTGATTTTCAATGTATTATCTTTGTATGTGCCATCTGTGATTCTTCTCACACATCTCATCCTCGCATGCTTGTCTTATATTAGGAGTCTACGGTCCAGGTTTTCCTTTCACTTCAGATGAATAAATAAAAAAATACTAGCAAAAATAAAACTAATCCTATCTTGAAATCCCTCTATATCACCATATGGCAGTAGCTCAACAAAACTACTATGTTGTTCTTGTTCAGGCTAAAACAGGCATCTTATTGCAGTATGAGATTTGAAAACAAAAATCATCAATATTAAACAACTTATATATTTTACAAAATTGAGGGCAATTCAAGCACAAATTTTGGCCCTAAAACGGTGCATCATGTTCATAGTTATGGAAACAAGTAATGAAAAACCTGGTTTTCATGATTGAGAACTATGGTCAGGTTGAGGTACGCCTTCAGTGTCCATAGGTCGAGGCTCCGCAGCTGACTTGGAATTATTAGGTATCCAAAACGTAAGCACAGAGGATGCAGCAACAAACATGGCTCTACGTGGAGCCCATTTCAAGCACGATGGGATGCCTATGTGGCTATTCCAGCACGCCACCTGCATGAAAGGACAAATTGGTATAATAATTATTTGAACTTTCATCATTGTAACACATTGTTGAACCTGTGTTTAGCACAGGTCATCTTCCAGTGTGATTATGTTCAAAACAAGCACGATATCTGAAACATTGGTAACAAAAAAGGCTTCAATGTGAAAAAGACAAAAACAAATGAAAATACAATGTGCAACAAATTTATGGTTCATTAGAAACTGAATCTAGTAAGGATTGCAAAGTAAATGTTAGATGAAGAAGAAGAAAAAGAAGAAGAATTGCTATCCAGCATAAATTTGTTGTTGGATCTGGATGTGCATGGACCCTACTAGCGTTATCACTCTCTTTCAGAGGGAAAGGTGAATGCAGAAGAATTAGGCAAAGATCATCTGCTCTGCTTGCAACTATTTTGTGTTTGTTGTGTACGACCAGACATAGTGTCTTGCCAGCAAGACAATAGAACACACAATGCAGATATAAGTTTACCTTCCCCAACATGAGGATGCAAAAGGCTTAAAACTAATTGAGCTTTACATCATTGGATATTTCTTTTTTTGTTAAGAAAGGATGTGGGATGCCGTTTGCATAGCTACATTCCTCTTTTATTCTTTGGAAAAAAAAAAAAAATCATGGTTGATCTAAAGAATTGAATTATGAAAGCTCCATCAATTTACATAATAATCAATACCTCATTTCGCACATTGATATTCCAGGCGTGCAAGGTTCCATCTCCTGAGCCTACAATAAAGAAAAGGCATACTTTTGATGTTACATGATAAATAATTAAATACATCAACGGACTGTTAATAGTTGCATCTGGATATAACTCTCAATCACACAGACAAATCAAAAAGGCATACTTTTGATGTTACATGATAAATAATTAAATACATCAACGGACTGTTAATAGTTGCATCTGGATATAACTCTCATCACACAGACAAATCAAATGGCAATTTATTGTATGATAAAATTATCAATTATGAAATCATTATTAACCAAATAAGCAGAAAAACGATTAGCATGTGGTTAGATTTAATCGTTTAACATTTATTGCAAGTAACATTAGTCTTAAACCTCTAAAATGAAACATAACAAAAACAGTTACAAAAATACTCATGGTTTTGAATTAGAATTTTTTTAAAGGTACATCACTCAGACATGTTAGCTGCTAAGTTCCAATACTTTAAACTTTAGAACATAGATATGCTTACAGCACAAGTGAAATGTTAGATTTGTCTGTAAGGCAGTATAAGAAGTTTCATATGTACTGGCTCCGATGGAAGTTGCATAGCAATAGCCATTAGGATCTCTATTGCGCCTTTCATTATGCTGAGCATGAGAAAATCCCAAAACATCAGTTGAATCAAGGCTTAGCTTTATTACATCCACTGGCACACCCAGAACTGTCTCAAGCAATGATATCAAAGAGGTTTGGGCATCTTATGAAGTGAACACTTCACCCATGACATATATATCATCTGTGGCAATGATAGCTCTATGAAACCAACGTTGTGCACATTAAACTACAATTAGAATTAGTACTTAGTAGGCTTTTTGTATTTTAGATGGACAATTTTCCTTAATCATTCCCCAAATCTGTATCCTAGGGCAAGAAAACAATTTGAATCTTCAATGACTATCATATGAAGTACAAGCATAAGGTGACAACAATAAAATAGCAAAATATTTTCTAATTACTGAACAACTTAAATACACACAAGGTTCAACACGCAACACTAGGGCCACAGGCACAGAATTGAAGCATATATAGAACTAACCAGTAATTTGTCAAACTAAACAATTCAATTCATCATAAATGTGATTTTGATTAGGCATGTAAATCAGTCTGACTGATGACAATTGGATTTGGTGATGAATATAATTTCAATTTTTCATAGACACAGGAAATGGAAAAATGAAACTTTGAACATAAACTGGAAAGACATTTTATTTCAGGTAAATTGAGTAGAAAACAGGGTACCTGATACCACATACTGGCCATCTGGGGAAAAAGTTGCCTCTATAGTCGTATTTGGTGATGGTTCCAAACTGAAGCCACATCGCTGCACAAAGGAAAGTGTTAACTAGAAGTTAGAACAGCTATATTAAACAAAGACTCTCATGACCCCAAGTATGAGATGAGATAGCAGGGATCTCTTCTCTTTTAACTAGAAGTTTCGAGTTTAAGCCTTGGATATAGAATCCCTTTAGATACTCAAAAGTAGGGGTGAGTAGACAATCGGTTCGGTTTGAACCGAGCCGAATCAGGGGGTGGAAAATACAAAACTGAACTTCACAAAATCTGATCCGAACCAACTCAAATTGAAACGGTTGGTTCAAGCTGTTTTAGTCGGTTTTCGCCTTATTGGTTCGATTTTAAGCCTGACTGATTAATTTCTGCACAAACAATAATTTTGATCCGAACCGAGTAACCCAACCAACCGAACTCCTCTTTGAGGAGCTGACCAAACCGAAATTAGTAGGTTCAGTTTGGTCAGATGATTTGCACACCCCTACTCAGAAGGGAGCACTTTGCCCCTTTGTGAATCTGTTGGCTGTGAATCTGGATTAGTCAGGCTAATGGCTTTTGGATAGCAGATAGTTTGAACAAAAAAAAAAAAAAACCATCATACTTAAGGACCCAAAATTGAACCTTCCACTATTGGGAACTGACCTTCTCTCCTCCATATGCATCAAGAACATATATATTGTTACTTGTTGTTGTCAAGAGCATTGATTTGCCATCATTGCTGAATTTAATATCACAAACCTCAGCTGTGTCTCCACCAACTAAAAAGGTATCAAAGGGACCCTACAATTGGAGTTGTAAGTCAAAACTTAGAAAAGGGGTAAATAATAATGATAAGTCAATGCTTCACAGGTGAGAAGTAGAACCTTGTCATATGAACGCGAATCAAACAATTTAATAGCACCCCCTTCCATTGCCACAGCAAAGACAAGACCTTGCTGATCATATGCAACTGTAGGTCTACCACGTAGACGCAAAATTCCCTGAAAACTATAACAGTAAGCATAAATCACAATCATGTATCAATACAGGCCAATCTTAGTTAAAATACATGGTCAAGAAAGTGTATCATCTCAACTGCTATTGACAGTGCAGTCCACTTGAAACAACTTCTATACTTATCTTTGAACTTCACAGAAAAAGTTAATAGTAATTAGAAACAAACCTGACAAGAATTTACACGAAGATCCCATATTCTGACACTGTGGTCGAGAGAACCAGACATGAAGCTATCATTGATTGGAGACATGCAAAGAGAAACAACTCTACAACAGCAAATGTAATGAAAACCATCAATATTGCAATCTAAAAAAAATAAAAGCAAAAGTAAAAAGCAGCAATCTTAGACAGGAAACGACAGGGTTTGAGAGGATGAGGAAGGAGACAACCATCTAAACTATCCTGATGAGGCCGAGGCAATGCCTATAAGTACATAACATAGGAGAAACTGATGGTCCATGCACTTATTTCTTTTGTTACAATCGACACGGATGTCCAGCTATCAGGACGTGTCATACAAACACAACTTTTCAAACTAACTTAAGAAGTTGATATGAATTTTTGCGAATAAACTATTCTACAAAAATGACACTTCTGTCCAAAGGTAATTCCTTACTGCCTATATCTGTGGAAAAAACATTATGCATACTTCGTTGGTGGCATTATAACTAAAGCACTAATAAAAAATGGAAGTCATACCTTTCTTTATGCCCTTTGAAGTAACGAAGACACCTATTATCATACATTGATAGATACCTTAAAGATTCTGCCAAGACAAAATATGTGTCTTTACCATAGTTGCCATATGCATTAATAGAATCAAATTTTTACTATGTCATGAGCAATACAGAAACATTTTGCATAATTGAAGTCATAACAAGAAACCCACCTCCGGTAGAATCCAAATTGTACTTTGAGGAACAAATAACAGAGCTAGGGTGATGAGTAAAGCATATACGATCGGCACCATGTTTCTTGTGATAAGTTGTCTTGAGCAACCTGAATTTCGTGCAATTCATAAGGCTTTTTCTTCCGACTTACATTTAATTTTAGTTCTAATCCAAAAAACATAATCAAAGACTTCAAAATCCAATAAACAATGAAAAATACCAATAAATTAAACTTACTTAGCACTTGCAATATCATAAAGCCGAACAGAATCGTCATCACTTGCTGTTACCAACAAATCGTCTTTTCGATGGAAATCAACCGAATTTATCTTCCCGCCCTGAAAAGAAAATGCAAACCAGCTAATAAGCACTAAAAACAAAAATAATTAGGGTTGGTTAGCTTAATTGCGATTTAAACAGTGAAATTGAAGTTCCAGTAGGGGGATATAAGCGGAATCGAAATCGAGTTCCAAAATGTATAAGAGCAACTACTCTTTTCAATTTTCAGTGAAGCTTACAAAATCTGAGAAAACAGCCCCAACGGACATGCTTCGCACAGTATCATTATCGAGCTCAGTGAGCGACATGGTTGCCATTTATGGAATTTCAGATTTTGGAGTCGAGAAAGAGAGATTGACAATAAAATTCGAGGACTATCTATACTATATTACGACTTCAGGAAGGGTAGAGGGTAAACAAGCTCCTCTGCCGTCTATAGAAACGATGCTGTTACTTTGAGTTCCGTGCCCAAAGGCTAAAGCTCTTTCCCCCTCTTTTTTTTTTTTTTTTTTTTTTTTTTTTTGGTAATAAAAGAAGGCTAGAAGCCTTAGGCACAGAAACGAGCATACGCTACACCAGCAGCGTCATGCACAATCATAGAAAGCAACTCAGCAGGATAACCCATAAGCTTGTGAACCCCAAGCGGGAACGAAGACGCAAAGCTAGCCAACCAATCCGCAAACCTAGCCCTTTCCCTCTGATTTTTTAATTCTTGGATTTGCAATTTTGCATTTCAATTTGTTTTGTATAATTTTTTTTCTCTTAAATAATTCATAATTTCAATCACTGTATATTGATTAATCTTTAAAATTTAATTCTGCTAAATTATTTAGCCTTTCATCTAAAAATGTTATCTTACTATTAAATAAGGGATTAACCAGTGAATTAATTAAATGCGAACGATTAAATAGTTATATATTATATAGTATTTAACCTTTTAAAATGACAGGTCTAAATAATTTAATGAGATTAAAATGACAAAACATAAAATATAACAAAATCTCAGTATCTAAAAGAATAAATAACTAACCTTTTTATTTACAATATGTAGATTTTTATTTTTAGAATTTATTCAAAATTCTAGTAGGTCTGGACATACAATTAAGATTAAATAATAATCAAATCTAACAGAGAACTAAGTCGAGTGAAGCTAATTTGATTTGATTTTGTTTGATGTTTAAGTCAATTGGTTTGAAATTACATAACTTAAAATGTGAATTTCATATGTTTATACTTAGAGTTAGAATACCAAATTTATAATTGAACTTGTTTTTTAAAGTATTATTCATACAAGAATTTGTCAAACGAGATAACCTAATTGAAAAAAGTCGATTTTATATTATATTCATAAGCAATATTTATTTTTCAAAATACAAAAAGGGAAAATAAAAAGGTTGGTTAACAAAGGAGAGAAAACACATAAAAGATAAATGAGAAAAAAGAGATGGAGAGAGAAGGATGAGGATGTAGATAAGAGAAAAAGGAAGGAGGGGGGGGGGGATAAAATAGAGAGAGAGAGAGAGAGAGAGAGAGAGAGAGAGAGAAAAAAGAAACATTATGACATTTTTATTTATAAAATTTGTTTGTTAGTTTTTTATTTTAAACTTCTGTCTATTTTTGTAAAATTCATTTCAACAAAGGGACTCGCCATTATTTGTTTCGAGGTTCTTTTGATCCTTTTTTCAAGAGGCCGAATATTTCATTTGCTCCCTGAACTTGTGCAAAAAAGTTTTTTGGCCTCCTCTAATTTCAAAACGACGTTGTGGCCTCTACTTTCACACCTTTTAAGACAAATGAGAACGCGTGCATTTAAGACACGCTGAGATGTTAAGAAAAGTGATAAGATGTCAAGAAAAGTGACATCTTATAAATATTTATATTTATTATTATATTACTTTCAGTAGCCCACAAAACACAATACCTTTAATAGTTTTAATGCAACGCCAGAGATCACTCCCACTTTCTTCACTATTTTTTGGCCCTCCACCTCCAAAAATGGCTCTCTTCTCTCTTCTCTCTCTCTAACAAATTAAGTCTCTATCTCAACCTTCAAATAAAAATCATATAATTTATTCTATGATTTTCACCTGTTATATTTTCAATTTGTTCTGCAATCTAGATGTTCTTATTTAAAACTAGAATTAAGAAATTTGAATTTAAAAAAAAAAATACAATTTCATACACACTTTCATTTTGGGGTGATGAGTCATGCTAAGTTTATGCATATATCAAGTTTTTATTTATTTTATAAATGATCTCATATCAAGTGGGTTTTGATGAAAATAAATAAAAAACTCTTAGAGCTTGAATATGCAGAAAAGGAAGAAAATGAGAGAGAATAGTATAGGTAAAGTGAATTTACAGAGAGAAAAAAAAATGGATGAGAGAAGGTGATACGGATCCACTATCACCAACCACCTATGGAGCTTAAGGGAACAAAGACCACAATAATGACAATCCATTAGTACTTCCTAGTGGACCAATTACAAGGAGCCGTGCAAAGAAATATGGAGCAACCATGTCTTTATACATTCAAGAACAAGTCACACAACAGCTCCATGACCTTGCTTTCAACAAGTGCTATGAAGAACTTGAAGGAACACCTAAGTTTCTCACATTAATGGAAGCACATGTTGAGTTGGAACCTGAATTTCCAACATATAGCATGCCTAGACCATGCTATGTTAGCACGCCCATGCAATGTGGCACACCCCAGGCCGCGCCCTCGTCTAACTTGCTTAGGAAAACAATTACCTTGAAGCACGCCCGTGCCAAATAGCACACCCAAGACCGTGCTCGCCTTTGCCTCTCGCGAGGGAACTCTTACATTGAAGCACGCCCATGCCAATTAGCACGCCCATAACCGTGCCCGCCTCTGCCTCTAGTTAAACTAGTTAGTTTATTTTGAGTTTTTGCAATGTTAATGGGTTGGGCCTCCTATAATTCAGCGACCCTTGATTATTTTAGCCTTATTTTGTTTAGATTTAGTCAATCTTTAGTTGAGTTGGATTAGATATCCAAATCCTTAAGTTGTTAAGATTTTGTTAGTCATATCCTTAGTTGGTTTAGATTTGTTAAATCCTCACCCTTCGGATTCTTAAGCTGTACCCCCTAGAGCTCATCTGCTATGCTTCTGCTAAAGAGGAAAGACTTCCAACTTACATTTTCATGCTTAGTGTCAGCCTAAGGCCTTTCCAGCAAAAGCGTGACTAGCGGCGTGGCAAACCGTCGCTTATAGAATAGCTCAACCCATCCCCTGCACTATCTCTAGTGAGCAAGCAAACTCCCCCTGACCCCCAGATCGAAACGTTACGATTCACTCCGGTGCTGCTTTCTGGTGGAGGTTGGGAGTATCTCAACTATGAATAAGAAGTCGAAGAAGTAAAGACTCCCTAGATCCGCCTTACCTACCTTCCCTTACTAGCTAGTCAGGGCGAAGCATTCTTAGCATTAGTAGCTTTGGCACGATAGACTCGACTAACTAATCTAAATCCTTTAAGGATCTGGATCTCTTAGAATTAGTGTAAATAGCTTGTTATATTGTACATACAATCAATCAATGAAATATAAATTCTTCTTTCATGCTTAGGCGTGTTCTTTGCTTTGGAGAGAGTGTGAGATTGCATTCCTCTTATTGCATCAAGAATCAAGGTAAACTTATCAATTTACTTATGACGTTTATCTTATTCTTTTACTCTATTATTGGTGTTTCTATTTCTTTATAAACGAGGGGTGCCATAGGGGAGGGTTTAGTTTGATCTTTGATCTCTTCCAAATCTTGTCATAGAGTTCTTGGAATAAATTTCCATAGGGTTCCGCGTCAGAAGGCAAGATTATAATATTCTTTTAATAATAACAATATAATTTGAGACTGTAAATGAGTTTGATATATGGGTTTACTGTTTTTCAAATCTGTAAATTATTGTTCTTTCTCCATTTATCGTTCATTTTGATTCCTTGTCTAGAAAGGAAAGATAAGATTAGTTTGGTTGGATATTCAAAATCCAAAAAATATAAGTTTTAACGATATTTTAATTATTTTAATAATAAAAAATATTTTTAATGACTTAAAATGACATTTGAGAATATTTAAAGGAGATTCACCGTGCAGAGATAGAATTTGTATTTAGACGTGTTGCTGACCGGATTAATAAGGGTGTGATATTAATAATTTTATAATTTTAAGGGGCCACAAAATTATTTTGAAAATAAAAGAGGCCACAAGAATTTTTTGCACAAATTCAAAAGAGCATATTGGTCATTTTTCAAAAGGCTAAAGCTAGGTGGTTTTTTTGGATGGTTCTCGTATTAGAAGGACTGGGCCAAGACCCCAAGAGTCTCTCATTTGCTCTTTTGCTGACATTGGTTTTTTATTCTCCAAAGCAAATTATAGGGAGTGTAATACGCGAATAGTATTTAGCTAGTTACGTGTTAGCTTATAGGCAAGTTACTAATTTTTATAGTTCTAATGTTTCTTCTTTTGATAAAAGTGCTTGTGCAATATCCTTGGTGTTTTTAACCATTTGGACCATGGAAAATATTTAGGTCTCCTTTTTTTGATTAGTAGAAGTAAGAAATACATGTATGTTTATATTTGAAAGAGAGACTTTAGAAGTGCGTTTAGAGTTTGCAAAATAAACTTTTGTCCATAGCTGACAAGAGGTGATGCTATAATCAGTTGTACAAGCAAACCATTCTTATTGTATGAGTGTTCCTTTTGCGGTTTTTGACTTGTTATCAATTAAGCAGATATTTATTTTACTGATTTTCAAAAAAATATTTTCTTCAAAATTTCAAAAACAAAAGAAATACAATGCTGCTTCTCTGCTTCACATGGAAGAAAACACCGCCAAAATTTCAATAGCTAAACGCATCGTTTGGTTTCAAAAACGCAGCGTAGAATCTCCTTTCGTTTTCTTTTGTGTGCTCTCTCTCAGTGGTCAGTGCAGCAGCAATGGATTCCTACACTCCCCTACTCGAAAAAATCCGGGTCCCGCAACCCTCCCTCCAAAAGTTCGCGGTAATTTCAATATTCTCGAAGCTCCGATCAGCTCCGGCTTACCTTGACCCGGAATCCGATTCCGGAAGAGAAGCTATCTCTCAGTGTCTCCACTCCTCATCTCCCGCCGTCGTCGACCAAACGGTTCGCGAGCTCTGTCGCCTTGTCTCGGATTCTAAATTGGATATCTCTCGCGGGTTTCTGGAGCTTCAATCTGCACTCGAAGGTGCAGACCCGAAATTCGTTGGTTTATTTGTTAAAGGACTGGGATTCCTCGCTCGGATCGGGTTTGAAAGGAATCACGGGTCACGGCAATTTGGTTCCCACGATAATCATCCGTTTGTTAAGGTCAGTGAACTGCTCTGGACTTCAGTTATGGATAGCATGACATTTCCTTGAAGTTATTTTGGAATTCTTATGTTCTAATATGTTGTTTGTTGGATAAAATGTAGACTATAAAAATGGAAATAAAAAATTTAATTTTGATACGGAAATGTGTTAGTTGAATTACTGAAGAACTTGAATGCTGATGCTAAAGGTTTTGAAATGCAGATTTTATCATCCAGAACTGAGGTTCAGTCTGAATTGCTACGGCAAGTTTTACTGTTTATGGTACAGAGTAGGCGGTTGGGAACCGCGGAAGTTTGCGAATTCTTAAGACCTTTTGTGAATTTTTCCATTCTGCGGATACCCTTTTCAGATTCTTCATCATCTTTGTTTGCAAGGCAATTAATATCATGTCTGGCGTCATTTTGTTGTTCCTTTCCTAAGGAGGCAATTCCAGTTTTTAAGCTTCTCATGGGCTGCCTCAAGTGTTTACCACACAAGAACTCGAATGTTAGTATACTTGTCTAAAGATTGTCCTTTTTGTTAGTTTCTCTGTAATCTTGTAGTTATTTGATTTCCATTTATTGATAAAATGCAGGAACTTACGGACTCTTATTATTTTTTGGAATGCATAGTTGATGCGTATACAGTGGCTTTGAGACATTTGGTTAGAATTGGATTGGTATGTTTTAACAACTCTAGTTTGGAGCAACCTTTAATGCAATCGCTTGTTCCTTTGTCATTTCCTTTCTGCTAACTATACTTTAATTGCGCCATCATCATTAGTTTAAATTGTCTCGACTAATCTGTTATTTGTTTCATCTCTTGTTAACAGCTGGTTCCTGAGGCTCAATTGTTTGGCATGGAATTGTCAGAGACTATCCTTTCATTATTAACACGTCTTCATGGAAATTCTGGTTGTACTGAACCAATTGTTGAACTAGTGAAGGGGTTGTTTGTCATTCAGAAAGATCTTACCTTGCGTTATATACCTGAGTTGTCGTCAATAATGCTATCCTTATTTTTTATCCTTATTCAATCTGAGCTTGAGCATGAACAACTCTCTTTGTTGAAATTCCTCATCTTCCTTGTAAAGTGGAAAAGTGAAAATGGTATGTTCATTCAACTTCGCCTAGTCATATGCAATAAACGTTTGACATATCATATATTATAACAAAACCACTGTTTTACATCATCTCTTTTTGCTGACTTATGTGGTGGAATTGATACAATTATCGATCTGAATTGCATCTCATATCTTTCAGTTTTATGCTCCTTTCATAAGCCTTGCAAGCATAAAATACACCATTTAATTTTTCAGATTGGCAAGGCCTAACTTTCTTGCTATCCCTGCTTTGCTAATAACTTCTAATATTTACTGTGTAATTTTCTGCTTCATTTTATGTTTTGCATTTGTAATAGTAACTTTGATATTGCAGCAATTTATTTATTTTTTAAAAGATGAATGAACTGACTATTCTTCCTTAGTTCTGGTTTACGTTCCTCCTTGTCTTTACTCTTATTTTGCTCATGTACTGCTACCCTGCTCAGATGACATATTCTCTATTTATTTCACAGAAGATGCATCTGATAGAAGCAAATGTAGTTTGAATGAGGAGCTATTACTCACATTTCCTGTCATCAATCTCATGTCATCGACCTCTAGATCTGTTAAAGGAGCAGCAACTGATTTGCTTGTCATGTTAGAAAAGCTTCTAGTACAACTGTTCAGATCACCAAAGATTGAACCAGTCAAGGAAGAAAGATCACAATCTGTCAGCTCACTTGGATCTATTGTCTATAGACTTTTGCGGCATCTGTGGTTTCAGGTTTAGTATTATCATTGTTGTTTTTGTTGCTAGTGTTATTTGCCAAACTATTTTCCTGGTGAAGGTTTGTTGGAATTCTGATAATTAAGTTCTTGGGTGCAGTCTTTTGCCTTTTTTTTTTTTCCTCACCCCAGCTCTTAAAAAAATAATAAAAAAAAAACAAGGTGACTTTTAAGTTTATTTTGTTTAATTTTAATTGATATTCAACTCTAGTATGAATTGATTTTCTTTGGTTTACATTCAAATATGAAAATGACAATGTATTTATGTGGTGATACTAAAATTGCATTTGATAGCAGAATGGTGCATAGGATTCGTGTAGCCAATTTCACTTAATTTATATTATGACTTATTTGGTTGAGGTGATTAAGATAAAGTTGCAAGTTTTTTCTTTACTATTTAACTGTAAAAAAGGGGAAAAAATGGTGAAAAAAGGGGGAAAATGGTGGAGGAAACGGAAAAAAAATTGCACCTTTTCTAATTCATGGTGATTGAAGTTTTGAGAGTTTTTGTGTGCTATGCTTTTCAGGACCAATTTTCATGGTCAACTTCCTTCTTTGTACATTTTGCTTCTAGTGATAAACTTGATGCCAAAGAAATGCAAGATCTAGCAATAACCTGGGCTTCTCAAATAAGAGACCACTGTTTTTGGATCACTGACAGAAGAAAATCCTCTCTACCCATCTCTCGGTCTCACGAAACATTTTCAAAGGGTAAAGATCTCATAGATTATCTTGATTTGTTTCTTTTCTTTTCTTTTCATTTTTTGGGTGAGTAAAGTTCTTTTAGTTATATTCATATCATCCCAACTATTTACCTTGTAGAAATGCATCATCCCAACTACTTATCTTGTAGAAATGCCCCCCTTGCTTGGTGCAATTACTAGTATTTTGGTGATGCATCAGTCGTTGGAAAGTGTTGCATTAGATCTGTTGGCTGCAGTTGGTGTTATGGATCCCAAGCAGGGAGTTCCATTGTTGCTAGCCATTCTATTTTACTGCAACATCTTCACCAAATATGATATTAGTTACCGGGATATGATGGTGAGTATTTCTACTTTTCCTGGCATTAAGAATCTTGCAAGTTGATGCAAGAGTCTACCAAACTTTTCCTTTTATGTTTTCTCTATCTATCTGTCTTTTTGAAAAACAGACCTTTTTGTTTCAGCCAAAACTCTTGGTAGTGCTTCCATCACTGGCTTCACATTCTATGATGGTACCTCTCATAATTCAGACTATTCTGCCAATGCTTCAGAAGAATGGACAACCGTGTGTACTCTCTATAACTCATGATTTATCGCTTCATTCTCAATTTTCCTCATTAAGTTTTTATTTTCAAGCATTTTAGTGGACCATCTTTATGGCATTGCATATTTTGGTGATTGTTGGACCCCGTTATGGGGTGGATGATATTTATGTTTGATGGGTGACTAAATCATGCTCTCTTTGGCAAAACGAGGAACTTAAGCTTGATTTTTGAATTTTTAGTTTTGTAAAATTAGAAAAAAGGGGTAATGATGTATTCTTGTTCTATCTCATTCAGGTGTATCTAATTCACACTTAATAGTTTTCCATTTTCCCAACCAGTGCCAGCCCTGGGTCTAATAAAAAAAAAGAAATTAATATTTTGACCTATAATATTAAAAAGAAAGATAAAGAAATTAAATTCATCTCATTCTCTGCCTTGCCTCCATGTTGTTCTTCTTGTTGATGAGTGTCTTTATTAAGGAATGTATGACACATTTTTGGTGTTCTTATGAAGCAGTTCTACCTGGAGTCATTGGTTTCTTGAGATTATGCTACTCCCAATGGATGGTCTTTGATTACTCTTTTTGGGGTTATGATTAATTGAGCCTATAAAGCTGTATCTATTTTGTCCAAAATGAATTTCTTGTTAGGCTCATGCTTATTAAATTATCAGTATGTGCTTCAGCTTTATGTATCCTTTCCACCTGTACGCATCAGTTTCATTTTTGGTTGTTTGGAATTGTTTGGTTCGTGACTATGAGTTATTACTACAGCATGCCATTGATTTGCAATTCACATCTTTACTCTTGTTCATACCTATTTTCCTTTTTTTAAGAGCGTATATCTCTATGTTTGCAAAGAATGTGACCATGTTTGCACCTGAGGCCAGCCACTTTAGGATAGGCGGAGAGGATTCAATGATAGTGATGTTAAAATTATATTATTAAACAACTGAATCAATTTACTGATATAATAGGTCTGTGATTATGATATGTGCTTTAACTTTTCTGTCCACCAAGAGGTTAGTGGTATGCAGACTGCATTTGATATCTCCAACACTAATTGTGAAGTTCTTGCTGGCTTGCCTTGTTGATTATGTGGTTTCAATGCTTCCTGTTGTTTTGGCATCTTATGGTGTGCTCATGATATTTATCACTTTGGTGTTTCATTTGATGTGGTTTGTGTCATGTCATCTGTCTTACCATTTGTCTTGATGCTTGTAAAGAATCAATGGAGACATGATGGTCCTTTCAACTGGTTTGTACTTGCTACCCATTTGAGTTGTTACTGATGTTGTATCTATTGTTCAAGAAGTGTGCCAGTGTAGTACTCTATCTATGCTGCATATTTATCTCACTATTCAAGCATATGAGTCCACATGTGAAATGTATATAATTGAGGCTGCTTACGCTTGAGCCCTTTATTATATGTATGATTAGGGATTTAGGGTCATTGGATTTTTTTTATGTCATGTACTAGTAAATTCTCATTTTTAATTATACTTGTAGTATGGGCAAGTAATTTAAAATTCCTATAGCCTAATAACTATTGTATTTTGTTTTTCTATGATAGCTTCACATTTGTTCCCTTTCTACATTGATTTTACTGTAATTCTTCTTGTATCAGAGTGTTGTACGCCACAGGAGCTCGTTTACTTTGTCAGACCTGGGTGATTAATGACCGTGCCTTTGGCAGTCTGCAGGTAAGATTCTCTTTGACTTGTTAGCATTTCGATAAATGGCAAATTTTCCTTTTTATTGTTTAGGAAATTGGACACAAATTTTGGAACAATCTAGACATCAACATTTGAGTTGAGGCTACAGCACGCAGTAAATTTAAAAAAGTGCAACCCAAATGTGATTGAAGAGAGCTTGGGCTGTCAAATAGTTTGACTTCAGTGCTGCACATCATTTGACAAACAGTTCCAGTTGTGGAAAATTAAAGAGTTTGACATACATTAATCAATGACCTTAAAATCATTGGAAAGTATAGACTGGGGTGGGGTTTTGCAAAAAACATGAATTTATTACACCTAGTACCTTTGCAATGGATACTTGTTTATAAATAAAACCTGCGTATGGAACTCTTTGGTACTTTAATAATTTATTTGAATATAATTTTAGCTTTCTATACTTTTTTTAAGTTATCAAGATTATTCCATGTACTATAATGCATAATTGCAAAGTATTAATCTATGATAAATCAAGCCTTCAATGATGGGTTAGACCCTTTTATCTTTTTTTTTTCCCGTTTCTCCAAGTCTCAGAAGGTTCAATTATAATCAAACTGAATTGAATGACATGCATGATAGATGCAATTCAAAGTAAGTTTGGCTTAAAGGAGTAAATTTGGTTACTTGCTAGAGGCTTATGATGGGAGCAAAGTATTGGGTAGAACTGTGGAAAAGTATGATGCTTAAAAAATTATTTGTAATTGATTTCTATGAAAGTATATACAACTTTAGGCTTCACAAGAAGATGCTAATGCATACGAAACTGCATTTCCTCTTCCTTGAGCTTTATTGCCTTCCCCTCTTTTCCTGAGTTCCTATTGCTATATTGATGTGCTCTAATTGTAATTTGGTCATTGACATTTAGGCGGTGTTACTTCCAAAGGGATTCACAGATTTCAACTCTGAGAGACATGTCTGTTTAAGTCTGGCAACTTCCATTCGAGATGTTTGCAGAAAAAATCCCGATAGGGGTGTGGACCTTATCTTATCCGTTTCGGTATGGATCAAATATTAGATATATGGTTTTGCAATGTCCTATGAATGTAGGATTTAGGCATCTTTGTTTTTTTAATTTCGTTTTTCTTTTTCATAAATTTTTGTAATAGGCTTGCATTGAGAGCCGGGATCCTATTATTCAAGCCCTCGGTTTACAAAGCCTTGCCCATCTGTGTGAAGCTGATGTAATTGGTAATCTTGATTGTGCTCTAACTGAAAATTCTTGTTGTTTCTTGTTTGCTTCTCAAAGACAGATTTGACTTTGAAAGTGCCTTCTTTTGCTCTTTTCATACTATCTTTGAGAACTTTCACGATATAATGCTTATTGGTACTTATCTCTTCCACCAAGTATTTCTTGAGAGTTCAACTGTCCTTTGGAGTAATTACTTTGAACTTCCAATTCAATTGTCTGCTCGGCAAGCCATGATAGTGTGTTTGACTTTGAATGTCTAACAATTCATATCCAAAAGGCAGATTGAGGTGGCTTTAGCTGTGTTTCACACTTGCTGATGTGAATGGGAAGCTATTTTTTTTGCTGTCTAGTCCTTACTTTATTGCTTATCTCTAACTTTCTGGAAAAGGAGAGGCTGACCCCTCAAACTAGATGGCGAATAGAGACTCCCGTGCCTCTCTTTCTTACAATGACCTCTTAGCATTTCTCAATATGAATCTGTGGGTTGCGTCTCTTTGCATAGATTTAGTAGTGCTATTCATCGCTGATAAACATCCTTAGTTTAAAATCAATAGTAAGCTTTCTTTGAAAAATATTTAAAAATTTTTTTGAACAACATATTGAGACAGTTTTTTTCTCTAATGATGTTATTTGGCAAATTTTAGTTCTTTCAATTGTATGTATACAGAATTTGAGAATGGAAATTCTCACAACGAATACTGCAAACATCAGAGATGAGATTATTTTACTTTGTTTTTTGAAAACATTTCAGTTGTTTTCTTTAAGAAATCAAATGTGCTTTTTTATTTGCAGCACAAGGGTCTATTTTATTTCCTCTTCTGAAAATATTTCAATTCTTTTTCTTTACGAACTTGCATGTGCCTTTACATGTGCTTAAAGGTATAAATTAAACATTTGTATTAAAATTTTTTTGTTAATATATATATATATATATATATATATATATATATGCAGATTTTTATACTGCCTGGGATGTCATTGCAAAGCATGTACTAGAGTACTCCTCTGACCCATTTCTTGCCCAAAGGTATGCAATTGTTAGTATCAGCTGATACTTAAAGTTAAGGCTTATGTTCGAATTGCAGATTTTGTAACAAAACCATTGTCCAATTGCGATAGAAGTGAATGATAGGTTAGCCTAATGGATCGCCTAGCCTTTTATGGCCTAGCACATCCTCTTTCTAAGAAAGATGGAGAAGAATCCCAATTATGAGACGATAGAGCTGTGATAATCTATTATTATTGACTTCCCTGCTAGGATAATGATTTTCTTAGTCATGGCATTGCTTCTTCTGAATTATCTCTCTCTTTCTTCTACTTGGTCCGTTTGTGTGTTGAGGGTAATTCAAGCTTCTACAATTTTCACTAATCTTTCACCAATTATATGTGCAAAGATAATTGCTGATTAAATGTACTGTGTGGTTTTTGCTCACACAGCATATGCCTTCTTCTGAGATGGGGTGCAATGGATGCGGAAGCATACCCAGAAACTTCAAGAAATGTTTTGCAGATTTTGTGGCATATTGCGTCCACGCAAGATAGTCATGTGATACAATGGGCAAAGGCGAGGGCCTCTGCATTTCAGGCCTTATCCCAATATGAGGTGAAATTTGTGAACTAATGGACTCCTTTCTTGATTTTGATCACTTCAAACCACTCACATTTTACTCCAAAGATGTTTGTTCTCTCTGCTATCTTTTATCTTATTTCATAGATCTGGAAGAATTTTCTCTAAATTATATGATGATTTACTAGGTCTCACGAATAGAAAAAGGACTTCCAGATTTCAAGAGGGAGAACATGGAGTTGCTTTTATGCGAGACAGATGTTGATGTACTCAAGGCCATGGAAGGATTTCAAGTCAAGATCATAACATATGAACACATGTAGAGGGTTTATCTATTTTTACTGCTTAATATGCTGGAATATGTGAAATTGACACTAAAATGGAGGTTTCGTTTTCTCCAGTAATAGGCGAAGATTGGTGAAGGAGAAAAAAATCGTTGGAAGCAAGATTGAGAAATTGCTGGATGTATTTCCCCAGGTTCTCTTCTCTTCAGGTATGGTAGTTGGTGATATTGGTGTGGTACTTAAAAGATTCATTAATGTTTTCTATGTGAATTCCATCCCTCCTCCCCCACAAATACCAATCCCCCACTCTCCCAAAAGAGAAATCCCCCCCCCCAAAAAGAAAAGGGGAAAAGATAATCTATGAAAAGTTTCACGAGAGTGACCTGATCTGATAGAATGAGAGGGAAAATTGGTTAAAAAGATAAAGTGATAACTTTTTTTTTTTGCCCTCCATAAAAGAACCAAAAAGATAAAGGGGGGAGACTGTGTAGTGAGATATTAGGTTCTGCAGAGATGACTAATATCTTGATGAATATACGCATTTAGAGGCCAAGGTGATACTTGATAGTCGTCTTTAGTTTACAAAGGGTGACTTATTAAATATTGCTTGTTGTGAGTCTTCTTATATGAGACGTTTACAGCTAATCAAATAAGCACCAAATGTGCAGAGGAAAAAAGAAATCCTGGGAAGCTACCTGGTGCAGCCCTGTTATGCCTTGCCTTTACCCCTAGGGATGCGAACAACCTAGGGACATCAAGAGTAAGATTATCATATGGTGAAGTTCGTTTCTTCAGAATTTACCATGTTTTTAAGTCTGCATTACTTGCTGTCCAGGTATCAGATGTCCATGCTGCATATGAAAATGCAATGGTGGAAATAGCTTCTTCTCTTCACCTCTCAAGGAACATTTTTGTTGCGCTTCTTTCACTGCAATCATGGAAAGCCTTCATTCGACGTTGGATGAGAGCTAATATCTTATCACTTGATGCAAAAGCAGCATCTGTTGCATTAGATAAAACTTCTAAAGCTGCTAACATGATTCTGAAGGTACCCTAGAGTTTTCTCTCATTACTTCTATAATTCTGCATTTGTATTGTGGTTATCTGGACAGGTAATTTAACTGAGTTGGTCGTGCAGACTATGATTCGACTTGCTGAAGAATCTATCCCAAGATGTGCTGAAAATATTACGCTGGCTGTTGGTGCGCTCTGTGCGGTAAGAAATTTAATATGATTGTTGATTTCTCTAGAGTTCATAGTCTGAATGCTTATAATGTCTTGACCATGCGAGTCTAAGAGATGTATAACAGTCACCAAATCCTTGAAAATATAATATAGGCTATATACTTGTTCATGGACATTGAGATCCACCCTGCATGGCCCCTAATGGCTTGCACAGGGAGTTTGTTCCCAGGCCTGGACCAGCCACACCCCCTTAGTTTGAAATGGTTAATGGGTCTTTATAGTTTTAATTTTACCTGAAAATTTTTGGACAAAAGGAAATATATAAAATATAATTTTTATGAGATTAAAGAGCATGCTACACAAATAAAATTTTCTATACATCAGCAATATAAAATTCAATGTATGAGTCGGCAGTGCCCAAACCACATGGGCACACAAAATCGCATGGTCCATTGTGGCCTACTGCTGGCCTTTAGCTTGCAGGTTGTGCCAATTTCCACTGCCCATGATGTGCTTGGCCAGGCTAGTGCAGACTTCCTCGCTCATTTTACAACATTGTCTTATCCTTTTGAAGCTCTGCTTAGCACTTTGAATTATTGGTGTGGATCTTCATCCAATTAGCAGTGTGTTTCTTTAAGAAACTAGATTCATAATGACATACTTTGTTCAATTCATTGTTTGGCTTTTCTTGCCTTTTTCTGACAGGTCTTGCCTCCATCTGCCCATACTGTCAAATCAACTGCTTCAAAGTTTCTGTTGAATTGGTTGTTCCAACATCAACATGAACATCGCCAATGGTCAGCTGCAATATCTCTTGGATTGATCTCAAGTTGCCTACATGCAACTGATCATAAGCAGAAATTTCAGAATATCACTGGACTTATTGAGGCATGGAAATCTTGCTCCGCTACTTTTTTCATATGTTTTGTTTTAATCTATCTAGAGAATGGTTGCAGTATCAGAGATTTTTTATTGTATTTTTTAGTGAGATGTATTTATTGAGACTTTGTGCTTTTAGGTTTTGTGTGCTAGCAAAAGCACCCTTGTCAAAGGAGCTTGTGGGGTTGGCTTGGGCTTTTCATGCCAAGATCTACTTACCAGGGTTGATCCTGCTGATAGCACTGACAGGGATGGAGAAAACTACAAGATTCAAGAAATTACCTTACTGTGGAAGGTAGTTAGGGCTTTACTTCTGATGACAAGTCAGCTTAGTAAAGCTTCTCATGATATTCTAGAAAGCTTGTCTGCATACTTGCTCCCAGGTGTTGATGATGTGGAGACCAATATGTCTTCTGAGCTGTTTGTGGATAAGTGTGATGATTTGGAGGAAGATATTTGGGGTGTTGCTGGAGTTGTCATTGGCTTGGGGAGTTCTGTTGGAGCAATATACAGAGCTGGAGCACATGATGTTGTATTTAAGATAAAAGACTTGATTGTATCATGGATTCCACATGTAGACTCTCTAAAAACTAATTCTGGTTTTTCCAGCAAAGGAGTGGATAGAGTTTTATCTGTAGGATCTTGTCTTGCACTTCCTGTTGTTATGGCTTTCTGCCACAGGTTGGAATTGATGAATGATAATGAGTTGGATCATCTAGTGAATGGCTATATTGAGCTAATATCTGAGTTGGCATCTGTTAAAAAGTCTGGCACTTTTCATCAGAGCTTGTTGATGGCAGCATGCGTTGGAGCAGGAAGCCTTCTTGCCTTTGTTCTGAATGAAGCTGTGCATCCTATTGAAGTTGAACGCATAAAAAGTTTATTGGAATTATTTAGGAAATGCTACTCTAATCCTTTCCCTGCTCTTGTTCATTTGGGTGGGATGCTTGGAGTAGTTAATGCTATGGGAGCCAGTGCAGGAATTTTATTTCCTAGCCATCATTTCTCATCTTCAGTGAAGACTGGTTATGAACAAAAGGTCTGATCATATCCTCTCCTGATATTTTGGTATGAGGAGATATGGCTGTCTTCATATAACAGTTCTTGTAAATTTTGCTTGACAGGAATCTGCTTATATCTTAGGGCCTTTACTCTCAAACCCTATTTGTGAACCAAATTTGACGGCATTGATCCAAGAGATATTCCTTGTAGCTCAAAATTGTGATGATCTTCAAATGAAACAAAATGCAGCTTGGGCAGTTTCGTTCCTCCGAAATTTTCTGTGGTCCAAGGAAGTACTAAATGTTGACAACAATGTTCAGACTGATGTTGCTCATTCCAAAATGGTTTCTCACAGTTTTTCTGAGGATAATTTGGTTATGAAGCTATCTTTGTGGCTAATGCATCTGAATTATTCTGCTGTAGGTCCATTGCTACTAATCTGCTGTGATACCATTATACAATGCTTATCTACAGTTTTATTCCTATCTTTTAACTGCCTTGATCTAAAATTATACAAGTTTTTAACCTCTACCTTTACTCTTTGATAACTTCAGATGCAATAAATGTGGATATGTATTTCTATGTTGGTATATATGCATATATGTATATGTTGCACATACCTGACTGCATGCTGATGTAAACATACATTGTTCTTTAACATGATATCTGCAAATTTAAAATTGGTTCTCTTTGTTAGTGAGTATCATTATGTTGAGCTCTTTCTCTCTGTATTGTTATATGCTCAGTGAGAAGTCAACATAAAATTTTTGTTAGTTGCAAACTGTTTCAGCACTTTTGATTTATAAATTTGTTATTTTTCTATAGGTAAATTTATTTGTTTAAAGGAATGGTTGCAAGATAGAATGTTGGCTGTTTTGGCTGCAAGACAAGTAGTCTGTTATTTAAGCAATCAAATGTTTAATGAGGAGTATAAGTTGAATATATTGTGCTCCAGTAATCCTTTAAATTAGACATGAATACATTGATAAGAAGTTCGATTGTGTGCAAATTTAGTTAGTCTAGAAAAGGGCTAGTGAGGAACAGTTAATATGAGGTGCTGAGGAACAAGATAATTTAAAATTATGTGGCTTCTGTTGATGGTGAAGTTAATATATTGCCAATGATTGAGCATAACTTGGCCCTACATTTGGCTGAATAGCGAGGGAGAAAGATTTAGATACTAACTTCTCTCATAAAGTTATAATGTTTTATACAGTTTCAGAAGTAATTTGAATTCTGTCGCTCCAAAGTTTGGAGCAAAATCAAAATCTAACTTCATAGACAAAGAAATCAGTCTGCTTCACATTGGCCATTAAACTTTTTTATGTGGAAGAACAGAATGATGCAAAGTACAATGAAAGAGAAGAGAACAGGTTTTCCCTTTTATCTTTTGCAAGATATCGGACTGTGTTGTAATTCTAGGTGGAAAGAGGAGAAGGAAAGGTTGATTCACGAACAGTGGAAAGCATACCGTGCTTATGGCATATCATTAGATGAGGAAAGGGAAAATATACATATTTTATGTTGAACTTGTGTTTTATGTATCTTCTTGCTAGTTGTGTCTCTTGTTGTATGGGGATTTCTTGTCCTCCATAGTGTACACCCTTATTTATTAATATATTTTTTTATCTGAAAAAAAAAAAGGAAATATATATCTTATTTTATTTATGCTTTCATGTCTTTTTTTGAATTTGCTTTTCTCATGGCCTCGAGGGGCATAGCCCTGTCCTAATTTCCTTGAAAGAAAAACATTATTGTTAGTCCATAACTCCATATTATCCATGAGCTTGGTGGAGTTGCTATTGGGGCTACGAATATACAAAAGGGTATCTGCAGAAAGTGGGTTGTGCAAACTCCTCTCACCTTGGCCTATTGTTCTTGCTAGAACAGTAACCAACCGCTACTTAGTGTTTGTATATGTCTGTGACAGAGATGTTCTTCAACTTTTGTCTAAAGTGGTAGTAGTAGTAGTAGTAGTAGTAGTATTAGTAACAACAACAACAATAATAATAATAATAATAATAATAAAAACAGAGTTCAACTGTTAATTGTTGCAACATTCTGTTGCTTGGTATAGTACTTTGCTGATCAAAATCATATATGGTGTCGGTCATGATCTTTGTTGAATATTTTCAGGGAACTTATTTCTTATGCATTCAGAGAATAATGTTTGAATGCTCTAATGATTGAACTTTCTAATTTTTCTCAACTTTCCAAGTTTCAGGCAGGTGCTATTCCACATGTTGGCACAGTTGCAACTGTTTTGAGATGTCTTGTAGGAGCTCCCAGATTGCCAACCATGGATTGGGGATCGATCATCAAGCGCTGTATGAGATACGAGGCTCGAGTTTCTGAGTTGTTACCACCAGATTCAGCTTTTAAGAAGAGATCCCTTAGGGAGGAATGCCTTCATTTCTCAATTGCTCATGCAAACCATTTTGATTCACTCCTGATTTTCCTTGATGAACTATCTGAGCTACCTAGGTTCAGGACTCTAGAGTTGAATCTGCAGTCATGTCTGCTTGTACATCTGGCTGACCTCATAAAGATATTCTCTAGTTCCAGACTACAAAAATTATTTGATGATATAACTGAGTTTTTTTCTTTAGATTGTTCACCACAAATTTATAACTCTGATCAGAAAACTTCATTGAGAATGTCATGCTGGAAAGGTATCTGCCAGTGCCTAGAAGAAGCTTCCCTCAGCTCTCCAGAATACATCTTAAATGTTGAAAAGTGCATGGAGATGCTGTTTTCTTTATTTCCTGCATCAGAATCAATTGCCAGCTTAGGAGCATGTATGCTACACCCTGAACAAGAGTGGCATGAGTTCATTAAATGCTTAGCAAAAGCTCGAAGGGATTGGCTATTGGATTTCTTGCAGGTAAATACTGTGTTTATATTTATTTTCATAGTGGATTATTTCTTTTCTGAATTATCTCATTTCACCTGTCTCCTGTATGTACATCTGGTTCATGTGATTATCACTTATCGAGTCTTCTGTTGTAAAAGTTTTTAAGAAGACATTTATTATAGTTATATAAGATATAATCCTGTGCTTGTAAACATTTTTGAAAGAACATGAATTTTTTTCTGTCTCTATAAGAAATAAATTTTGGAATTTTCTTTTCTTAAACTGATATTCGGTTAATTTATTTGTAAATGCACAGCCGATCCCACTAGCTGATGATTAAGATTTTATTGAATTTAGGTTGTCATTTGAATTTCTTTTATGTTTCATGACTTGGTATATTTTCGTTTCATGTACCTCACAGGTTCCATTGGAAAATCTAGTTCAAGGTGATGGACAATTTAATGAAGTCCTAAAGAAGATTGTAGCAAAAGCCAAGCTTGTAAGGATTGGTTCCATCCCATTGTCTGAGCTCGGAAGGCTAAAAGCTTATATATTGAACTCTAAGTTTCATGGTTAGTTTCTCTGCATGGTTTTGTTGTGGTAATTGGATAAATATGAAATAATAATTATTAAAATATTGTTGGTATTAATTCCTTAGAAAAAAGTATTATTGTTATTAGTATTTTATGTGCAATGGTAATTGAACTTTGAGTTGCTATGTTTCTCTTTCTCATTCCTATTCTTTTTTTATTTTTCTTTCTCCCACCCAAAATGAAAAATAAAAATAAAAATTTAAAAGGCATTTATTGCTGAGAATGCTTTCATGCTTAATTTAACTTGCTATAGTTGCAGGTATTTGGAATGTGCTTCTTGAAGTTTTAGCGGCTTTGCAATGTGCAGAGGGGAGTGTCAAAAGACAGTGGCTTGTTGATGCTGTTGAAATTAGCTGTATATCAAGTTATCCTTCCACGGTAGGGATCTGTTCTTTTTCACAACTCGTTGGAAAACAGATCAAGATTGTTTCCAACACTATTCACCATCTACTCTTGCACACAGGCATGGCAGGATTTGTTTGTTCAGTAGCATAGCATAATATTGTTGTGCAGACTAATTTTTCTGCACAGACAGATAATGCTCTTTATAGAAATAAAAGGGAATATAGAAAATTTGAGTTTGAAGTAACACAGAGAAAAGCAATGACTGGAGTGGGAGATCGGAGTTGAAAATATTATTTATATCAAATGATTTTTTCTAATTTTATAAATCTTTTTTCCTTTGATATTTAGCCAATAATGAAGGGTCATTTGTCCATTGCACCCTTTGACCGTGGTAAGGCACTATTCATTTTGGTTAATGTCGCCTAACCAAATTTTAAACCCAAACTAGTCGGCTTTGGAAGGGATCTTAAATGCAGATTTTCTCCAATCCATTCAAATAAGGCTTGTGGTTTGCACTGATATGATTCATAGCCAAGTCTTGTTCTTGTTTACAGGTTTTATAAATCATTCAGCTCTATTTAAAATGTGTGTTTTTATTTAATCGCCAACTCTATTTTGTTTGGGCTGACAGTTCTTTTCTCCTGCAGGCACTACATTTTGTTGGTCTGCTTTCTGGTAGTTGTTGTAAATATATGCCCATTTTGACTCTGGACCGGTCAACAGTATTGAGTGACCTGCCGGTCACTCTTACCTCTCTCTTGACAGAACCGAACTGGGACATACTTGCAACATCAATCGCTTCTCATATTTGGACATCAACTGAACGCCTATACCATTGGGTTAACCGCATAGTTGTCGATGATGCACGTAGTGTGCAAAATATCGACGAGAGTGAAAAGGACACAGTTGCTTTTCTATTGCGCGTGATGCATCGGGTATGTTTATCTTTAACAGAGTATTTACCGCTGGATAAGCAGCTCATGATTGCCAACATGGTGGTTAAATGAGGCATTGTTTATATGAAGAAGAAACTTAATAGGAATATCAGCTTTTTGTTTATCTCTGAAATTTGATACAATAGCTTATGAACGTCAGTTGCAAATCTTAGTTTTGTTTGTTCTATTTAAAAATTGAAAATGAAGTCTTATTAATGGGAGTGTTGGACAGTTCTCATACAGCATTACTGGTCTGCATGGAGTTTTGGCCAGTGGCTTGTTCTGCTAAAATGTCAAGCTTAGCGCAAGCAGTTTATCCTAAAATGTATTGGATTTTAGATTTATACCGCGGTGCTATGGTGAATTATAATCAAATTTTTTTTTTTTTTAAAAAAAAGAAAACATCAAATTTAAAATGAACAAACCAAGAAATATAATTATCAAATACTAAAGGCAATAAGAAAAATATTTTATTGTAAATCCTCTCTATAGCTGTATCTTTCTTTTCATCAATGATATTATTTTTTATATAATAAATTGAAAGTAATAAATGATTTTGTTCGATTGATCATGTGTGGAACAGTTATATTAAATTTCACATTATAATAAATCAAATGAAAAAAAATATGTAAGTATAATATTTTAGAAAAAAGATAAAATTTTTTGAACAAATTAATATTTCATGCTTATATTACTTAAATAAAAAATAAAAAAGAATATACACTTTAATAATACTCCTGTTGTTTTAAAATATAAGTTGTTTTTGATTTGTTATTTTATTTCAAAATATAAGTCGTTTTGAATTTGTTATTTCAAGGAGTGATAAATAATGTTTTTTAATATTGCCTTTGTTTACACTAAATATGATAAATATTTGACAAGTAACTATTCGTTTTGAAATAAAGGATAATTTGGTTATAATTTAGAAGAACTAATTGCTTTCTTAATTCTTGTACAAAAACTTTAAACGACTTATTGTCAGGGACTGCACCTTAGGCGAATCCCACATCGGCTAAGCACAAGGTGGAAGTCCTATACATAAAGGGTGGCACTCTAGAACATGGTAGACGCGTTTTGGGTTACAACATGTGTTGCTGGCCCAAGAACAAAACCGTGCGGGCTGGGCCCAAAGCGGACAATATCTACCATGGCCCGGGACGTTATACTTATATTTTAGGACAGAGAGAGTATATTTTAAGAAATTAAAAATCATCAAAATGTTAAATTAATACACTTTATTTTACAGTAATCAATATGTATAATTTGAGGACTTTAAATACTAATACTAAGAGGTAAAATTAAATTATAAATACAGCATATCACGAATTAACAGAACAACTGTCATTTCATCTCTTTTATTTTTTGTCTAACTCCTCTAGCTGGAATAACAACAATTTATCATAGAATAGTTATTTCTTAATTTATATAAACTAGTAGAAGTCTCTCACCTCTTACTTCACAACTAGTAGAAGATGACTTGCAGTATTATGAAAGCTAATTCTGGACATACTGATTTTCAGTGAACAGGAAATCAATGTTAAAAGTTTTTTTTGTCTATATTAATAAAATCATTAATGCAGAATTTTTAATAATTAAGGAATAGTCATGGTGATGGACACATAATCTTGTCATTAGCATGAATAATATTTAATTTTACTCCAGTATCTCAAATAATTAATTAAAGAAATGCATCGTAAATTCAAGTACTTACATAAGTTTTATAAGTTAATAAATTTTTAATGTAGGATATAAGTAGGTAGATCATTCATGATTATGAGTAAATAGAAAATGGACAATTGATTACTTACTGTAGAATGAAATGAAAATCTTATGGAACTCTATTCTCACTGTGACAATTTTCAGTAAAATAAACGTAATTTCCTTTTCCATTTCGCCTGTTATTTTTTGAAGAATCAAATTGTTCGTTCTGCTTTATGAGAAAGAGCACTGAGTTATTAAATGCATCAAGAATTAGCTAATCCAATCCAAAATGGAAAAAAGAAATGAACATATTTTGAAAATAGTGAATCATCTTTGTTTTCAAGGCACTTAATATCTGTAATGGCTTCTTTTTATCGTTCCTTCCTTCAGCAATGGCTTCTTTTTGTCATTTCTTTCTTCAGCTATGACTTCTTTTTGTCATTTCTTTCTTTTAAGGAGTATTTACTGCAGAAAAACTCAGGTGGTAGAGTTTAAAGATCGTCTTTTTTCAGTTTCTGTGTGCAATGTTGTAGTTGTTGGATTCTTATTTTTCGTTCCTTCAATACTACACCAATAAGCACTGAACACTTTAAAATTTATATGCTAATGTTATTCAAAAATATATTACTTTCTCTTAGCCGATGATATCTCCACAGATCATTCCTCTGATTTAGGAACAGATTACAATTAATTTCCTGTAATTAATCTCTGTAATTCCTTTCCATATTCTGTTTGTATTCTCCCTATTTAAAGGGTCTTGTACATCAATACAAATCATCAAGAATTCCAAATCCTCAAACACTTTCATGGTATCAGAGCTTCGGTTCTGAAAATTATCCCTCCCTCTCCTTTCTCTCTCATATTTTTTAGCTGCTGCCGCCGATAGCCATGACACAAACAGAAGACCCATCTTCGACCTCCAACCCTAAAACACCCACCCCCATTCACCTTGCCTACTTTGTGACTAACATCCAATCAAAAATAAGAACCCTAGATGGTAGCACAGTTACATACACATCATGGGTGAAATTATTCAAGTTTCATTCTATTGCATACCGTGTTCTTGATCACATTGATGACACGCCACCCCCAGCCTCTACAGATCCATCATACAGTGCCTGGAAAGAAATAGATGCCTTGGCGTCTCAATGGATTTACAGTATCGTGTCTGATGAACTGCTCACCCGCATCCTCGACACTGAAGCTACGGCTAGAAAAACATGGCTGAAACTTGAGAAAATCTTCCTTAGCAACAAGAAAGCAAAAGCGGCAGCTCTTGAAACAAAATTCATTAATCTCACCCTTGCAGCCTGCAGTTCCGTTGATGATTACTGCAAGAAATTGAAAGACATCGCCGACCAACTGAACGATGTTGACTAACCAGTTACAGAATCTCGATTGGTCTTACAACTGGTTCGTGGCCTTCCTCAAGAATTCGACGCCATAGCTTCTCTTATTAACTCACAAAACGCAGATTGGGACCTTGCACGAACCATGTTGAATGATGAGGTCATTCGCCAGGCTGCACGACAACAAACCACCTCTGTCCTTATCGCTCCAACCATGCAGACAAACCAAACCCAGCCGACCGCAACTCAACAACCTGAAAACAATCAGCCTCACAACAGTTCTTACCACTCCAATTATAGAGGCCGTGGTCGAGGCAGACGTGGCAGAGGCAGAGGACGCGGCTACAGGGGAAACTCTACGGGGACTCCTTGGGCTATAACACATCAATCCGCCAATCAAACCTACCCAAAATGGGCTTGGTGGAACACTCCACCTTGTCCCTACCCAACACAAACTCCATGGCCACCAAATCAAATTCAAAACACACCCACTGCTCATTATGCCGCTTATTCAGAACAGCAGCCATACGGCCCAGCACCACCATATCCCCCTCCACCGCATACTGGATATGATGCTTTAAGTCCTTCCGATCTCAGCCAAGCTTATAACACGATGCAACTCAACTACACAGATCCAAATCTGATCATGGATACAGGGGCAGAACGTCATGTCACCGACAACCGAGGTATGATTCGCAACCCTAACTCTTTTCCTGTTAACACTAAACTTTTAGTCGGCAACGAACACTATTTACCAATTGAGGGCTCAGGAACAGGTTACCTTCCCATCCTTAATCGTACATACATCCTCCCAAACATACTTTACAGCCCACATATCATTAAAAATTTATTATCTGTCTGCCGTTTTACACGTGATAACAATATTTCTGTTGAATTTGACCCTTTTGGTTTCTCTTTGAAGGACCTCAAAACGGGACAGCTCCTTTCCCGCCACAATAGTACCGAAGATCTCTATCCTGTCACTCCACCAACCCTACCACCACAAGCTTGTTCAATCACATCTCCAAATTTACCTTGGCACGATCGCCTCGGTCACCCTGGCACACAAGTTTTAGATGTTTTAACCAAACAGTTTGGTCTTCCTTGTAATAAGAACAAGCATTTATTTTTTTGTAATTCTTGTCATTTATCTAATAGCAAACGATTACCTTTTTATGAGTCAAATTCCTTTACTTTTTCACCATTTGATATAATACACTGTGACTTGTGGACCTCCCCTATTCCAACCAAATCTGGATATAAATACTACATGGTGCTAATTGATAATTTTTCCAATTATGTGTGGGTATACCCTCTCAAGTTCAAATCTGAAACTTTCACCACCTTTACTAAATTCCATAAACTCATAGCCACCCAATTCAACCGTAATATCAAAACTTTTCAATGTGACTTGGGGGGAGAATTTGACAACCATAACTTCAAAATTTTTGCCCAACAACATGGTCTGTTATTCCGTTTTTCATGCCCCCAAACATCTTCCCAAAATGGTCGGGCTGAACGCATGATTCGTCGTCTCAACGACATCATCCGCTCACTCCTCATCCATGCTCAATTACCACCTATGTTTTGGGTCGAAGCACTTCACACTGCTGCCTATCTCCATAACATCCTTCCAACCAAACGTCTCAATTATTTCACACCCACTTTTGCCTTATATCTCCGCCACCCGACATACGATCACTTACGTGTGTTCGGGTGTGCTTGTTATCCCAATACCTCTGCAACCCAACCCCACAAATTACACCCAAGATCCGTTAGATGCATCTTCCTTGGATACCCTCCAGATTTTAGGGGATACCGATGCTTTGACCCTACAACCGGGAAGATCCACATATCACGACATGTAACCTTTGATAAACAAATTTTCCCATACACCATTCCAACTCCACCCAAAACATACACATTTCTTGATGAACAACCACCACCAGGATTTAAGTTTATACAACCTCACCCAACACCAAACACCACCCAAACCCAAAAACGCCCAATCTCTCCTTACCCCATAATATACACTCGCCGCCATAAACAACAGCCCCTTAACCCAGTGGCCAATGCTACGACACCCCAACACACTGTTGCACCTGTCTCACAAAATCCCAACACTCAGACCACCGCTGTATCAAAACCCGCACAGAATACCCATCCAATGACCACCCGCTCCAAAGCTCGCCATGCCCTTATGACCACCTCAATTTCACCAATACCCACCTCTTATGCAAAAGCTTTTTCTGACCCTCATTGGTTAAAAGCTATGCAGGCTGAGTTTCGTGCTTTGCAGGAAAATGATACATGGGAACTCGTGCCTCGCCCTCCTGACCGACCGGTCATTCGGTGTATGTGGCTTTTTCGTCACAAATTTAAATCAGATGGGTCACTTCAAAGGTACAAAGCACGTTTGGTGGTAAATGGCAAATCTCAAACGGTGGGCATTGACTGTGACGATACTTTTAGTCCCGTAGTGAAACCCGCTAATATACACTCGCCGCCATAAACAACAGCCCCTTAACCCAGTGGCCAATGCTACGACACCCCAACACACTGCTGCACCTGTCTCACAAAATCCCAACACTTAGACCACCGCTGTATCAAAACCCGCACAGAATACCCATCCAATGACCACCCGCTCCAAAGCTCACCATGCCCTTATGACCACCTCAATTTCACCAATACCCACCTCTTATGCAAAAGCTTTTTCTGACCCTCATTGGTTAAAAGCTATGCAGGCTGAGTTTCGTGCTTTGCAGGAAAATGATACATGGGAACTCGTGCCTCGCCCTCCTGACCGACCAGTCATTCGGTGTATGTGGCTTTTTCGTCACAAATTTAAATCAGATGGGTCACTTCAAAGGTACAAAGCACGTTTGGTGGTAAATGGCAAATCTCAAACGATGGGCATTGATTGTGACGATACTTTTAGTCCCGTAGTGAAACCCGCTACTATACAGACTGTGTTATCCATTGCAGTTTCCCGTTCTTGGCCAATACACCAGTTGGATGTCAAAAATGCGTTTTTACATGGGCATTTAAATGAAACTGTTTTTATGCATCAACCCCTGGGTTTCACAGATAGAAGATACCCTCATTTTGTGTGCAGATTGAAAAAATCTCTTTATGGGCTCAAACAGGCCCCACGGGCATGGTACACCAGATTTGCAACCCATCTGCTGTCTCATGGGTTTCGCAGCAGTGTGTGTGACAATTCCCTATTCATTTTCTCAAAGGGAAATCAACTTGCTTATTTACTTCTGTATGTTGATGATATAGTGCTCACTGCCTCTTCTAATGAGTTATTATAGAATATTATCCGCATGCTCTTACGCGAGTTTGCAATGACAGATTTGGGCCGGGTGCATCATTTCCTGGGAATCAAAGTGACACGGACATCTGGTGGGTTATTTTTGGATCAGTCTCAATACACAAAGGATATCATCTCTAGAGCTTCAATGTCCTCTTGCAAACCGTGTGCCACCCCAGTCGATCTATCATCAAAACTGAGTGCTTCTGATGGACCTCTATTCCATGATCCAACATTATACCGCAGTCTTGCTGGCGCATTACAGTATCTCACATTCACACGCCCAGATATATCATATGCTGTTCAACAAATATGCCTCTTCATGCATGAACCGCGGGATCCACACTATGCATTTCTCAAAAGAATAATCCGATATTTACAAGGCACAGTTGACTACGGTATAAGAATTGGCACGACAAATACACATACCTTGGTAGCATACTCAGACGCAGATTGAGGTGGATGCCCAGACTCCAGAAGATCAACTAGTGGCTACTGTGTTTTCCTTGGTGATAATTTGATTTCATGGTCTTCAAAACGGCAGCCTACTATCTCACGATCTAGTGCAGAGGCAGAATATAGAGGAGTAGCCAATGCTGTTGCAGAGACCACCTGGCTTTGCAATTTACTTCTGAAATTACACCTCCCACTTCAGCAGGCCTCCGTCGTATACTGTGACAATGTTTCCGCAGTGTATATGTCTGACAATCCTGTCTAGCTTCAACGCACAAAACACATTGAGATCGACATACACTTTGCAAGGGAGAAAGTTTGAATAGGCCACATTCGGGTCTCACATGTCCCATCTGCTTTTCAATATGTTGACATCTTCACCAAAGGCCTATCTCGACAGTTGTTCCAGTCATTTCGATCCAGCTTGAGCGTCTGTCCTCCGCCCGCTCAAACTGCGGGGGAGTCTTAGCCGATGATATCTCCACAGATCATTCCTCTGATTTAGGAACAGATTACAATTAATTTTCTGTAATTAATCTCTGTAATTCCTTTCCATATTCTGTTTGTATTCTCCCTATTTAAAGGGTCTTGTACATCAATACAAATCATCAAGAATTCCAAATCCTCAAACACTTTCACTTTCATCCCAAAACAAGTGTCCAATTTAGAAAATTTCAAATTAGTAATTTAGGCACTTTGTGGACAATTTGAGTAGTAAAGTTGGTTAGATTAAAAAAGATAAATTTCTATTTAGTCCCTAAGAGGTCTAATTAACACAATGACACATCCAAGATTTATTTTTGGTTAAGAATTAATTTTAGATATAATTATACAATCTTTGTTAAGGACTTTGTAAAACTAAAACAAAAACTATTTGAATTTAGTGTGCTTCATAAACAAAAACCCAATAAAGCGATTCTGTTATCTTTATTCTCACCATTTTTCATATTAAAAATCATATTTCTCATTATTTTCCGAACATTAACTTCACAATAATTTTGTTTTTGAATCTTGAAACATTTTTTTTTCACCGTTCAACACCATCTTGTCAATGGAAAAAATGGTTTTTATAGCATAAAAATAGTGGAGAGAAGTTTAAAAAAAAAAAAGCATTTACAGGGAGAAAAAGTATATTTGGATACTTGAAATTATGTTGAGGCTTATTACTTGTTTTTTTGTGGTGTCCATCCCACCTAGAGTTTATTTACCAATTGATAAATTTCAGTTTTATATTGTTTTATTTATTTCTCTTTTTCTTTCATTAGATTTGAGAACAACAAATTTAACAATCTCAGTGATTTCAATTAACTAAATATTTTTTTTTATAAACAATGTTAATAATGTCTATTGTAGTTCTAAATAATAGTTTGATTATCCAGGAAATGTAGAGTTCTTTCCCTCCCTATTTAAGACAAAAATACTATTTTTTTTTTTAATTAGAAGGACTTACAATTTAAAGGATTCAAAATTTATGGATGAATAATTTATTATGATCAAAATATAAAAATTAAACGACAGTTATCAAAAACGAAATCCCATCTTCTCACGAAATTATATTTTCTATTTGCTAATTTCTGCTGTGTTTGTTCTTGTTTGTGGTTTTGTTTTATTGATCTCCACTCCAATTTTCCAACTTTTATTTATTTTTTATTGCATTAATCTTTCTATAGTCTCACTGTTATTGTTACTTGCTATAAGGCTCATGTCTACTGAACCATTATCGAAAATTGCTACATTTGCATGGACCTTATCTGGATAGCTAGCTAAAGATCAGTAGCTGAAGATGTAATTGGCACTTTTCTGGTTAACATCTGTTAATTACCCGCCATTTCAATAACATGCTAACTGAGATTTGGTGTATAAGATATGATATTATTATTATCTTTTCAAGCCAATAAATCTACTGGTAGTCTCTCATCTACCTCTACTATATATTTGAACTGCATTTGATTCATAAAAGAAATAATATTTAATTTTACTCCAATATCTCAAATAATTAACAAAAATAATGTATTATAAATTCGATAACTATATAGATTTTTTAAATTAGTAAATCATTTTTAATGTATGACTAAGTAGGTAAAATTAAATATAACATGAATATAAGTACGACTAACATGAATATAAGTACGACAGGTTGTGTTTTTTTTTTTTTTTTTTTTTTTTTTAACCTCATCTGTATCTTAAAAAAATAACATGAATATATAATTAATTAATTAGGTGCTTCGTATCTTTGGAAAAATTTTCAGAGAATTAAAATTTGTAAGAAAAAAAAAACGGTAACAATTCGATTTGTGGCACATATTTAACCATAATTTCCTCTCTCTCGTTAAACTTATTACCTTCACAAAATTGCTCAGGCTTATATGCAAAGTGCAATTCCAAGCTTCTACTGTTCTACACAATCATCCACACCATAATTTTAAATTATAAATATTAAATCAATTATTATTTATAGTTAAAAATTCAAAATAAATAATTAATTATATTAAAATCTAACATTGGGTTAGTTTTCAATTAAACTTTATGGAATAGGTGCAGATGATTTCTAGCCCAATTGATAAATCTAGTCCAAAGTTAAATTTCATCAAATAAATTATTAAAATAAATAAAGAATAATTCATAGAGAGAAAGAATAGAGAAAAATAATAAATTTGAATGGATTAAAAAAATAATTTTAAAAATAATAAAAAATAAATATATTTAAAAATTATGATATACTCCCACCATCCCTGTTTTCGATGTCCCAAAATATTTGTAAAAATTTTAAATTTAGACATATAAATAATTATTTTTTCTATTATAACATTTGCAATCTTTCGTTAAGTAAGAGATTTTTATTAATATTTTCAATGAATTAAAAAGTGAAAGAATGATAAAATAATTATTGTTAACTAAATGTTTAATATATTTATTTTGTTAAACTATATAAATAAAATGAAAGGGAAGGAGTATAATATTTTTTATATAAGATGATTTACGAAGAAGAAAGTTCTCTTAAAAGAAAAAACATACTCATATACAAAAGGAAAAGAAAAAAAAAAAAAAAAAACAAAAAAACTTCTCTGCCTATACAGACTTCTGAATTCTGGACTACAGTAAAAGTCTATTTTAAAATTACTTCCTGAATTTTTTTTGGAAGATTTTTTTTTTTTTTTTTTGGTAACAAGGCCTTTTTAAGCTTATAAGAAATCACGTCAAGGATGGTTTCTCTTTCGTTTTCTGTCTTTACTTTCTCATTATAGTTTACAACTGATGAATAGAGATCGGATCAAGATCCTTTTAAATTCAACTATCTTTACATGTAATGTACCCATTAATTCAAAACCATTCCTTTACCATTTCATACCTCAATCACCTTACTCCTTCTCTTCTTCTGATCTTGATATAATTTCCAATCCCAGCTCCAAATCTCTCTCAAATCCTCTTTACCATCTCCTTCCTAGAACCCAAAACCCTAATAATATTGTCAATATCATTTACTCCTTTCTCAAACAAGACAATACCCAGTTAGCAATTCTCCAAAATGACATAAAGGGGCTCCTTGCTCATCTGGGTACCAATGAAATTTCTAGGGTTTTATTGAGATGTCAATCTGATTCTATTTCAGCTCTTGCTTTCTTTAACTGGGTCAAAAATGATTTGGATATTAAGCCCTCTACTCATAATTATTGTCTTCTTGTTCATATCTTAGCTTGTTCGAGGGAATTCAAACAAGCAATGAAATTTTTAACTGAATTGATCAGGTTGGTTAAAGATTGTGCATCTAGTGAAGATGTGTTTCAAAGTTTAGTTTTGTGCTGCGAAGATTGTAATTGGGATCCTGTTATATTTGATATGCTTATCAAGGCATATGTGAAAGAGGGTTTGATTAAAGAGGGTTTTAGTACGTTTATGAAGATTGTTGAGGTTGGGTATGTTCCTAGTGTGGTTGCTTGCAATAGTGTTTTGAATGGATTGTTGAAACTGAATTGCATTGATTTGTGCTGGCAAGTTTATATAGAGATGGGGAAAGTTGGGATACACCCGAATTCATATACATTTAATATATTAACTCATGTTTTTTGTCGGGATGGTGATGTCACTAAAGTGAATGATTTCCTTGAGAAGATGGAGGAAGAAGGATTTGAGCCAGATATAGTGACATATAATACATTGATTAGTTGCTACTGTAGAAAAGGAAGATTGAATGATGCATTTTATTTATATAGGATAATGTATAGAAGGCGTGTGTTGCCAGATTTGGTTTCATATACTGCGTTGATGAGTGGTCTTTGCAAAGAAGGGAGGTTAAGAGACGCTCACCAGCTCTTCCATAGAATGGTTCATAGGGGGTTGAATCCAGATATTGTTTCATTTAATACTCTTATCTGTGGTTATTGCAAGGAGGGGAAGATTCGCGAGTTAAGATTGTTATTACATGAGATGATAGGAAGTGGGATTCGTCCAGATAATGTTACTTGTCGAGTTCTTGTAGAAGGATATGCAAAACAGGGTAGAATAGTTTCAGCTTTGAATTTGGTTGTGGAACTTGAGAGATTTGGTGTTCCAATTTCTTGGGATATTTATGATTATTTAATAGTTTCTTTATGTAAAGAGGATAAACCATTTGCAGCAAAGAATCTTTTGGAAAGAATCTGTCAGCAGGGTTATGTGCCTGGTGCAGAAATTTGCAATGAACTCATTCAATCTTTCTGCAAAAGTGATTGTGTGGCTGATGCATTGCTTTTAAAAGCTGAGATGGTACATAGGAATTTAAAACCCAATGTTACTGGATATAAAGCTCTTTTATGTTGTTTGTGTAGAATGAGTAGAAGGAGAGAGGTTGAATCATTGATGGAAGAAATGCTTCAATCTGATATGCTGCCCGATCCAGAAATATGCAGAGCATTGACGCATATGTACTGCAAGGAAAGGGATTTTGGAAAAGCAGAGTCGCTATTGGAATTCTTTGCCAAGGAATTTCAAATTTTTGATACTGAGAGTTACAACACACTTGTCAAAATCTCTTGTGAGGATGGTGATTTTACCAAGTTGCTGTATCTGCAAGATAGGATGCTGAAAGTGGGAGTTACGCCAAATGGTCTTACTTTCAAGCACATGATCCATGGCTTATCGAAATCTATGTCCCTAGACAAAGACAAACTTCTTGTGGAATGATGCCAAATTTTCCTATGTGAAGAATCTATCATGTGTTCTATTTGTGAAACTCTCGAAAGGCTGCCATGTGCAGGGCCTATGTGCCAGTTAAAATTAAGGGACTGCATGTTTCAACGGACCTTCTAAGCTCCAATTTCAGTTTAGGTGAGCTAGTTTAATGCATGAAATCTGATATGTTTTTAAATAGCTGTTTCTTTTCATATTTGGAGAAATCGCGCAAATGACAATTGAGGTTTTGACATTGGTAGTGGAAATTTCAAACCACATATATTGAATTATTTATGTAAGAATAAGCAATATTTGCATTAGGGTGTCCTAGTCTATTATTCCTGTAAACTCTGAAATGGATTTTTTTCAAGTAGGCTGCTTCCAGTGAACATGATTTTCTTTTCCATAGTTCTTTGAATTTCTTGTTAAAATCCTATTCAATAATTAAAATAAAATGTGTCGTTATATCGCTTTGAACTTATCTCAGCATCTGCTTCCCTGCCTCTCTCATATATGCAGATCTGATAACCTAAAACAACTCAAAACTCACATGATTTCTTTTTTCTTGATTTGTGCAGAATGCTTCTTTTGCTGAAACATAATGGAGTACTGCAGGATAGTATTCTGAATCATCTTCTCCTGCTGCTGATTGTCCATTGCAGCAAGGAACCAACGCAAGCATTTTGCTCCCCAAGAAAATGTTTTTAGAGACTTGTCCAATCATGTTAAAGAAGTTTTTGAGCGTTAGAAACCGGATACCTGCAGACACTTGTATCAGTAGCAGAGTTGACAAGTGAAGCTTGTTATCCATCATCATCCCATCCTGATGAGTCCGGAAAATGTCGCCGGCATCGGCTTTTTAGCTGGATTTTGTTGTTTAAACCCCAAAAGTGATGGCCATTTATCAATTAATCCTGTGATTACCTTGTAATTTCATTTCATAACCGCTGGGTGCAAAACTCAATAATTGCATTCCTTGTTTGTGGAACGAGTTTTTTAACTAATTTAAATGTTCTGGGCTGATCAAATTTTACAGCTGAATGATGTTGAATTTAATGGAAAGGGAATTTCCTAGATTTTAGTCAAAAGCCGAATACTCATTTTTTGTCTTATAGCTTCTTATACAATATAATGAAAAACCACGTTCAACAAGAAATTTGCGTTGCAGTGTTTTCGACCACCTGTACCAAAAATCTAGGAAAAAGGGGCATTCCGAGAATCGAACTCGGGACCTCTCGCACCCAAAGCGAGAATCATACCACTAGACCAAATGCCCTGCTTGGTATTAATATAAATATATTTTGGGTTTTTCCACCTCACACTCATAGCAATAGCCCTTAGCTAGAAGACTGAAATGGAGACCTTGGATCCAAAAGTTCAATGAGTTTAATTTGCATTTGTAATTACCGCAATTCATATATCGGTGTAGTCTGCTTAAATTGCAGTTGCTCTTCACAATCCAACATAATATATGGCTTCATTTCCCCGTTTGGGACGAGTCAGTTCTCTTGTATTAGACACGAATGCTGGTAAAAGAATTACAGTACAACAACTTAAAGCAATAAACAGGATATTTACTTTTTTTCATTGAGCGATATATTAGAGTAAATTGGGAATAAAACATATAAGAGATATCATCCCAAATGACCTATATACCTTCAATGCTACAACACATGGTATTACACAATTCAACTACATTAGAAACTTTCTTCACCACCTCCTACGCCTCCTTCCGTACCAGTATGCAAATGCGGCTATTGATGCAGCCACAAAAACACCCGCCGTTGCATGCCAAGCATAAACTGGTTTGTCTATAATTAAGCTAGAACCACTGACATTGTCGGGCGGAGATGTTGGCTGCTTCTTACTAACTGTCAATGCAAAGCCCAAACCCTGCTTTTCCAGCTCGGTCAAGTCATTGATGGCCGGCTTAAGCCTTGTGGCATTGGCTATAGCTTCATAATCTTCTTTTGTTCCACCTTCAAGGAAAGACCCAACAAGGTGACCTTTGTTTATCCAGTAAGCCCCAACCGTACTTCCTGAGTAATCGCCAAAATGCACTACTTCCCCTGCATTGTCCCCATAAAACTGCCAAGACAAAGTGAAGACCCTAGAATAGAAAAAGGGTAGGTAGTCAAAGTCATCTGTTTTATTTGGTTCCATTATTGTAGCAACAGCATGTCTTGCTGATTTTCGGGCAGAGTCAACATGCTCAAGTCTACGAATTTCACCAAACAGTTTGACAGGAAATGCTGCAACATCTCCAACTGCATAGACTGAGTTGTTGCTTGTTTGCATTCGCGCATTCACTTTGATCCCACCTTTCTCCAAAGTAAGTTGGCCCTCGAAGAGGCTTGTGTTTGGACGTATTCCAATTCCTACCACAACCATGTTTGCTGGTAGCTGATTTCCATCTCTAAGATTCACAGCTGTAACCTGTAGAAATGAATTATTAGAGCTCAGTTTTATCTGACAGTTTATATGCTAGCATGCCATGCCTCTACCTTTATAGGGTTAGAAAAAACTATAATAGCCATTTGATTCTAAGAAATTTAACTTCAAGCACAAAGACAATTGTTGCCCGACTCCCTATACTATACATGTTAGAAAATCATCCAACTTCTTGCAATCTCTCAAGATTGTTAAGCACTAAGATATACATGTATGATTTACCTTTCCATCGGAATCCATATCAAGAGATGACAAGACAGTGCCCTTGATGAAATTTACTCCTTTAGATCTGTAATAATCTTCATAATAACTTGCAATCTTCGGTGTAAACAAGCGGGCCACTGGAAAGTGCAAAAATCATCAACCATGTATTGTTAGTTTGCTATGATGTCCAAATTAAAACAAGAGGTTCAGGAAAACCCAACAATTCAATCACAACAATTGAAAGCATTGCAGGAAAGAACTTCGAGTAAACAATCATTTCTGTGGTGACAAAATATAACAATTCAATCACCATACTGTAGTTATACCTTTTAATTTAAAAGATTCCTTCTAGGAAAGCAGTCTTAGAACATAAAACCAAAGGCAGTATTTAGATTTAAGAGAGCTTACTGCAATGTGCTTCAGGGAAAACCATAGTAACATTTATTTTATTGATCACCAAGGATGCCGCACATTCCATTCCTATGTAGCCACCACCAATGACAACAGCATTCCCACCAGTACAAGATTGCATGACGTTAACAAGCCTGTCTGCATCAGCTAAATCTCTTAAATAACAAACATTTTCAGCATTTGATCCACTCACTCCAAATTCCTCAAGCTTCAAGGCCTGCACTTACGCACGTGAAATTAATTAAAGCTAGCAATTATTTCCTTATTAATTGACAATGCAAATAATTTTATGTAAAACTTGTATTATTTCAATGAAATTCTGAAAATACCAAAAGAAGTTGATCATCCTCAATGTTAGTTACTATACACGCACTCACATGTATATATATATTTCAAAACCATAGCAGAAGTGAAGACAAAAACACCGGAAACATCATGCGATTCTATTAGGATATGATGAGATCTAAGAGAACGTCTTGTACTCCCAAGTCACCTTTAGTTATCCATTTGCAAAGTGAAATTCTCCCAACCAAACTCTTTTCTGGTGAAAAACGTAATTAATAGTAATTCCTGAAATTTTCCTAGTGAAAAAACATGCCTGTTTTGTGTTTGAAAAGGCACTAACAATGTCACCAAATTATCTAAAACAAAATAGCACTAAAAGAAAAAAGATCAGTTGCAATACCCGAGCACCTGTTGCAATGATAAGAATCTTGTAGCTTATAGTCTCTCCAGCTGCAGTTAGTAATGTCTTGCGCCTCACATCAGCAGACTTAACACGAGTCCCAAGGACCAATTCAATTCCTAGAAGAAAAGTTCCCAAATCACTAAATGTTAAAAGTAAAATGGAAAAGAAACATAAACTACAAAATCAACTAACTGTAACTTTAAAGACACGAAGAAGATGGTTTGAGAAATTTTGCTAGCATTGATGTCTCAATAATATCTATTAGGCATTACTCCACAAATATTGCCGTTATAGATTCAACATGTCCCTCTACAAGTTTTGAGTCTGTAATTGAAGATCAGGATATTCTTACACTGGAGGACAAAGAATACCCTTCATTTCTACTGGTGTAACAAGATATTCTACATAATAGCTTAAGTAACAGAAGGTTCCATAAGATTCTTCCAACATATGTTAGCCTTCATCAGTAAAAGCACTTGTTCGTGAAAAATATTGAGCACAAAGAGATCCCAGATGATAAAACTAATAGTTCACCTTATTAACCAACAAAGAAGTACAACGTTGTAGATTTAATCACAAACCATTACGCTACCCTTGTTACAAGTAGTGTGACTGCACATACAGGTAGGTTTTTCCTAATACCAAACCATTCAGAAATAACATAACAGTCCCGCTAGATCCAATTAGCTAGGCAGGTACAAGAGCAACCAACCAAAAGTTTTGAATTAGAAGGAAAAATATCGTGTAGCTTTACCCTGATATTCCCAACCTAAATTTTTCCGTTATATATATATATATTTTTTTGCGCTAACAGTACTTTCTATATGTAACTGTTAATGCATTGAAAGCCAATATTCAACATTACAATCTGCTGACCACTTAAATTTGTAACCATCTCCTTATAACTAGAATACAGAAAGTATCAAACAAGCCATAAGCCCATGATATTGATCACAATAACAAAGAAAGATCAAGAAACTGTTAGCGTGCCCATAGAAGAAACACATATGGGGAAATAAGTACTCCGCAGAAGAAATGCAGCATTGTACAATCCTTATTTGCGATAGGCTCTAAAAGAGAAATGAAAAAAAAAAAGGAAGAATTACCATGTTCCTTGTACCATTTTGAAGTCAGCCTTTCCTCATTAGCTCCAACACAAGTGTGAAATGACGGTAGGCGTGCAGGATCCGCATGTCATGACAAGTTTCCACTATTAATATAAATGATGAAGTGAAAGGAAAAGAAAAGAGCACAAAGCAATAAGTCATCAGCAATTAGTTTTCTAACTCAGTTGCAGACTCCAAAACATTAAATCAGGCGGACAAACCAGTAGTTCTCATGCCATCACATTACCAACCGGTGACTCCTGACACGTCCCAATTGCAACATCTATATTACTTGGCCAAGTTTTGGTGGTGCCAGCATAAATCAGGAATTTGTTTATCCTCTAGGCTAAGTAAATACTTACATTAAGAAACAGTGTCTAAGAAAGAGCCTGTTTGTGGACTATAAAGATGAAGACTATTTACCTTCTGGAAGTAAATAACCTTTGCTCAGTGCAGGTCTCTCATAAGGTGGAACCTGCAGAAACCATGCAGAAATTGTAAAAATTTGCAAATGAATGGAAGTTTAAAAATCTTTTCTTTTTCCCAGAGAAATAGCCATAAACAACACACATACACATAAAAGCTAAGCTCAATAGCTGGGAAATACAAGAGCAATGCAGTTTCATGTCCTGTCTCCAACGTTTGTATTTGATTCTTCTATAGTTTTATCTCTGTCTATGCCTCTAATGAAAATGACTTCACATACTGTTAAAGGACATGCTGATGCACATTATCTTGCATTATCCAAAATTAAATCACACAATTACATCCTGAAAACTAAATAATTGATCCAACTTACCTTCCTTCCATATAACAGTATAATAACAAGATATCAGGCTGCTATAGTTATTAGGCAAAACCACCAGCAAGGCATTAAGATTTAGACTCCGAATTAAATTTCCTCATTGACCTATATTCCTTTAGAAGAAACTTAAAAAAACAATAAATAAAGGTCACCTTTACTAACCTGTAGTTAAATTACTTGAAGTAACAAGCAAACATTAATTTACCAAGTAATAAAAACAAATAAAAAAAAGGAAAAAAAAAGGAAGTAACTATGTAACATACAATACAAAAGCAATGACAAATATGTGAATTTCATAAAACTCTGAAGCCATAATCTCATCTGGTTTCATCTTATTCATAATCTAACTTAAATATAAACACATTTGAACGGTTGACCAAATGAAAGAACAAAAACAATTGCAGAATCATAAAAAACAGCAAACAAAGAAAAGGAAAAAATCAATACCCATTAATGAAATGAATACAATAAGCTCTTTAAATAAAAAAAAAAAAAGATTTTTGTTATTTTACTCACAGGTTCCTCAGAAATTATACAGAGTTCGCCAGGCGAGACCCCTTTTCTTGTGAATTCAAGAGCTGCATATCCAGCTGCAACCCCTCCTCCAAGAATTACATAAACAAATGCTCTACCCATATCTCAATCTTTCTATTTAAATACCTTTCTTTATAGAAATTTTCGAAAGATTGTTTATTTTGATTGATTTAAATTGTAGGTGTGGTAGAGTCCTTTTGCCCCCAAGAAATAACCACCATCATGAATTTTCAATCCACGGTCATCCAATATTGTTCTTACATTTCTGCAGTTCTTACCGAAATACCCTTATTGTATTACAATGTTTTTGGATGTATAATACCATCATAGGCCCCCAGTCTTAGATTTGGAATATTCTTCCACGTGGCAGTTGAATAAATGTCGATGTTGGATGATGATAGGTAGTTTTTTTTGTTGGGATATGTGAAGATGAACTAATTTGGATTATAGCAACTTATCCAACTGAATTGTGGATGAGGCTCGTCAAGCTTTATCTCGAGAGCTCCCTTTTTTTTTTTTAATCTCCATTTTTTTTTTTTTTTTTTTGTAATATAAATGTTTAATTTCAAAAAAAAAAAAAAAAAAAAAAAAAAAAAACCAAGACAATGTTATAAATATTAATATATTTTGGATAGATAAATAAGGTATAGAGTGATTGCATCACAGCATATTTATTTTCCATGAAATTTTGTTTATTTTATTGTACATTAATGTGCTGCTGTCCAACAAGGTTAGCCAATAAGATGTTGTTATTTTATATACATTTTAAGTGTTTTTTTCATATTATATATATGGAAAAAAAATACCATTTATTGGAAAAAAAAATACAAAACAGTAGCAATTTTTTAAAAAACCTTTATGAATTAACTTATATTATACAAGAAAGCAAAAATCATTAATTAGAAACCCAATAATTGAATTTCTAGAAAATTTATGGTTATATGGTAGAATCAATTGGGGGTAAGTAGAATAAGGGAGACTATAAAGTTTGGTTTGTATTTTGAATTCTGCTTCCTGAATTTGTATATTGAATTTCGCTTTCTGGGAAATAAATTATCCAATTTTCTTTGTACAAAGGAAGTAATAACTTGTTTAGAGATAGTTAGAAAGTTGCGTCTCTCTAATTAAGTTGGATGAATTTTACTAGTTTATCTTGTTATTTAAATACACCAAATTTATACGGTAGACATGATTATTTTTTGTAATTTGAAAGTAATTTACTTTCTAAGAAGTTAATTTGCATATTAAACATGTTCAAATTATAGTTTACCGAAAATAATTTTCTTGAAAATGTACTTTTTCAGAAAAATATACTTTTCGAGAAATAGATTGTTTTGAAAAAAACGAAGTCTAAATTTGTATGAAAAAAAAAAAAGAAAAGATTCAAAAGTACAATTGGAGACAATATATGTTTTTTTAAAAATATAAACAATTTTATGGGAAATTTTGAATCTTTGATTATCATTGTGCTTATCTAGTACTTGTTAAGGGTGTTGCAATCTTGGCTGAGATGGGCTTATTCTTCGCTTTGAGCTTGAGGTTGTACAGGGTTCTATTTTTGATAGCTAATTTAGCAACAAGAGTAATTCTGCAGAAACAACTTTTTGCAACCTTTTTTTTTCTTTTTAAAATTAATTTGTTACAATTTATCCTTCAGAAAAAAATATGTTTGCATATAAATGATACCAATGTGATTATAACTGTCAAATTTACAATAGTAAAAAAAAAATACCGATTCCATGTTTCAACCAAAAGCCGGTGAATCAAACATTGAACCGGAAAAATTCTTGGCTTCTCATAGAGAAAAACTTTGTGGTGTGAAACCATAGGAGATCGATAGAGTTTAAACTTGCTCGGTAAAATTAGTGATTTTAATAATTGTCAATGGTTTGACTGTTTGACTATCATTTAATTACTGTTCTGTTTCATCAAAAGTTAAAAAAAATAACGTTTTATTATCCGTTTTCTCAAATTTAAAATACTAATACATACGGTCACCAATAGTATAAATAATAAATAACAGTGATAGTGTTTTAACTACATAAAAAGTTAGTGGGCGACAGAGCATTAAGCTACCTCAAAATTTTTATCATAACAATTTCTCTAATACTCAATGCTTATTTGCGCATTGGAATATCACAACTGCTTAACTGTATTTTTCTGATCGTTTCTAGTTGGTTTTGTTTAAGATCCTTGTTCAATTTGTTAAGGGCAATTTAGTCGGTTCACTATGATAAAAGATTCTTTGCTCTACAATTAACAAATAAGACTATCCTGATTAAATCATAACTCTATATATATATGCTAAAATTGAATTATTGAAATTAACATAGAAACGCTATTACTGTTAATTAAATATTATTTATAAATATTTAATTCAGTCTTTTTGTCATTAAATATTGTTGGAAATAATAAATTAAATAATACCATCTTTGTTTTGTTAATTTTGATAGTTTTGACTTTTGTTTTTCATTTATATAATACTTCTAAAAAATCAAAATAGTATAATTTATTTTATTCAAACTTTACCTTATCTAGATTCCTTTTCTAAATTTTATTTCTCTTAATTACATAAATTAATAAAAGAGTAATTTAGTTAATACTTTAATTTTTCTAGAATTAAGATAATTGAATTTTTTTTTTTTTTTTTTATAAAAAGCCAAAAAATTTCAAAATTAAGAGTGGAAGCACTGAGACTATATATATTAAATGTTTGTATAAATGGATTTTTCATATTTAGAATAAATATAAAATTAAAAATTTATTTGATTTTATTTTCCAAAATACCATTGACATAACAATTTTAGAAAGTTAAGAGGATGAATAGTTTTATCATAAAGATTTGAGTTGTTAAAGTTTGTGGAATTTATTTACATTTTTTAGAAAAATTTGGTTTCGCTATATTTATCCATAAAATTCAATTCATTAAAATTTAAGTGTTCATTTTTTTATGCCAAACACAAAAATTTGGATTTATAAATGAATTCTGTAAAATTTGTGGGATTCATTTATTCCGAACAAAGGTAAATGTGAAGAACCGAATAGTTAAATATTATTATATATTTAATGATAAATATTGTACTTTTTAAATAGAATGACTAAACAGTTTAATGAAATTAAATATCAGAGAGAAAAAATAAAGTAATAATTAAGATTAAATACTACTTATCCCATAAAAACTAATAAAATTATGTGAATAAATAATGAAATTTAAAACAAAATAATATATACTAACGAAAACTTGTGAATCAACCATCCTCTAAAAAAAAAAAAAAAACCTAAAATAAAGCCATGAAAAATATAAAGGGTTTAACATTATTTCCCACTACATCCATTGGAGATTTTGTTTTAAGCAATTCAGAATTGGATTATCAAAAATTGAGAAGTCAAAGAACAACATGTTTTCAGAGAATCAAATTTTACAGTAGATTGGATGATTACTCATAATGTGTGTAAACTGTCATCATAATTTTAAAATTCAATTAGCTTAAGTTCAAAATATTTAATGGTTTCTTTCTAAAAAAAAAATCATGGTATATATGTGCGCAGAAAATTGAGTAGATAATTTAGAAATTTATTATTATGATAATAGATGACAAATTTGAAAAAAAAAAGGATAAATATATCTTAATATTTGTGTAAAACAAAAAAGAAAGTTTTTTTTAAATTCAATTAGAAATATTTAAATTCAATTAGGAATTCTATTTATAGATTGTATTTAATACCAATGAGGCAAGGACATAACTGTAGTTTAATAAAATGATCAAATTATAAAAATCACACACGTGTATATTTTTGAAAAGACACATATTTATAGGCATATAAATGGTACATTAATATAGAAATAGACTTCTATAGTAATTAGGAATATAGATTTTCAGTTTATATTGCATGTTTACTAATTTCATAAAATAATCCTTTATTAGTGTTAAAATAATAAACAATGTACTCAAAATGGCTTGGTCTAGTGGTTAAAATGCATTAGATCTCATCGTGATGCTCAGATGGTCGAGTCGTGGAATGAAAAGAGATTAGTCCCTCATCTAGGAAGGGGCGCTTTTAAACATTAGTTTCTCGTCTAATAATTAAACAGGAGGAGGGAGCGCACCCTTGGAAATTAGAAAAAAAAAAAAAAAAAAAAAAAACAATATTGTTGCATGTCATTTTGAAGGGGCTTAATTTCTCTTATTCCCTGAGATTCCAATTGCAGATGCAGATTTCGGTTAGACGTTTCTCTTTTAACCCATTAGGGCATTAGGTGGTTCAGTCCACCACACGGTATCTCAAAGCCATCGGAAAGTTGTAAAACTTTCTATTTTTTTTTTGTTGGTCTTTTCACTAATGTCAGAAATAAGAGTTTCTTAGTTCGATCCACAAGAATTTTTATTAACTCAACGAGTTAAAGAGAGAGTTATCTTATTGTATAACCCGTCGAATTATTTCAGCTCATTCGATCTTTTAATGAATTGGAAAAAAAGTAATTTTTCCATCAAATCCCGCCGGAGCAGAAAGACGACGGTAATACTTTTTACAAAATCTGAAACTGTAGATTTCATTTATTATTCCCCATATTTAGTTCACACCCATGACAAGTATTGATAAACCGATCAAAATAGGTAAACTATTTGGTGTGACTTGGCTTAATGTAAGTCCGTAAGTCTTAAGATATCGGTGAGCTCTTTGCTAAGAGGGGAGGTGTGGATTTTTGTGTAGAAGAATGGAGACATAACAATTTAATAATAACTTGGTCTTTGAATGAATTATAGACAACATGATAAACTGTTTAACAAACTGCTAATACCTAATAGTAGCTAAGCAACAGGGAAGTTGAAATTTTTGCATAGTAAATTGACTCACCGAAGCAATGAAAAATATATTTTTATTGAAACGAAATTATTTTTGATCATTTTAACCAGGGAAAACAAAGATAAAGTAGAAAAAAAATATTTAAAAAAACTTTTATTTTTATAGATTTGGTATATGGATGGATTTATAAATTATGTCTAGGCAAGTCTAATTCACACAAAAATTTGAAATTTTCTATATAGCTAATTATTGTGCTGAAGTTTAGCCAGGTTTGCTAGTGCCACACTTTTGTGTTTGATCATCCCCTTCAGACATTTCTTTTTGATTATCGCATGATTTTCATCCAAGGTTGTGACTGTAGTATTTCTCTTAGAGCTCTCCTCTTTGTACCAAGAAAACTTTGGAAGTTAATTACTTTGCCATTGCAATAGTCGGAAAAACAATTAAGAAAACTAAAATAATAAAATAAGTGAACAATGATATAATGTTGATGGGTATTTTCTTTGTAGTTCTTTCTCAGTGAGGACACATTATTTTTAATTGTCTTAAATTGTGAAAGAAATTTACTTTGCCTCCACTCAATATCAAGTGGATCCTTCTCCTTTGGAAAGAAGTGCGCAAGACAAAATTAGATGGAGTTTCTGAGATTTCATGTTGAGTTGATTCTTGTTTTGTTTATGACTTGGTAAACAAATGATCACAGTTACAAAATTGAATGAAAGAAATTTTCATAAGTACATGTCTTTTCTTGAAGTCTTTCCCAAAATTGAAATTGTCTACAAAAGGTTAACATTGGATCTAAAGATGTCAAACCCATTAATTGACACATAAACTTTAACATTTTTTTAAAAAAAGAGTATCGTTTTTCTTTTTTTTTTTTTTTCTCATAATTTGGAGATTTTTGGCTCTCGCAGTAATTACATTTGCCGGGAAATTGAACTTGTGTTTTTAAGGTTAAGACCATTTACCCTCTTAATCAATATCTCGTTGGTAAAATGAGTGTTGATTTTAATTTTTTATGATGTCATTTACTTGCACTGAACCAGTTGGTATAAATGAAGATATCATGTCTTTTACTAAGAGAAAAAAGGTAAAAAATAAAAATAATTGTGCCGGTTTTTCTTAGTGATAATTAATTGGCTGTTAGAGATTTATCCATACTAAATACTAATTGCTCATTTGTTTATCCATATATAATTAGTTCAATCCGAAAGGAAAATAGAAATGGTACTTGTGCAATAGTCGTAACGGCTAATGCACGTAATGTGTTACATAGGTCATTCAATATTTGCCCATTTATTGAATGCATTCAATTAATTGAGTTCGAGTTTAATGAAAACAAGCAACTATCTCTATTTCGTAATATTTATCACATTTGAAAAAATAAATTGTTTCGAAATACTTATTACATTTGTGGTTTTAAGGAGTAATAAATTTATTTTTCCATGTTCACCCTTTATATATGACCAATAATTATTACTTCAATTTAATGGTTTCTTAGGAAATTAGTATTAAATCACAGACAATATAATCAATTTACCTAATAATTTATTGTAATTTAGATAAATTTAATGGTTTTCTTCAAGAACGTGAAATTCCAAGTGTACAAGTATTATATTTATTTTCTAACTATAAACTGTAAATGAATTCATTCAAATTTCTGTTTTTCAAGTTTCAAGCATGCATTTAAGAGCCAAGGTTCACCTCAATAGAACCTGACTCTAGAAGTCTCATTTTTATCTGCAACATATGCATGCATAGATTTATGCACTTTGCAAAATGCTCTTTGCCATGACTCATCATCTTCACTATTAAGAAATTAATTTTTACATATACATATGATACTTATTTTCATTAAATTAATTAAAGTTTATTTTCAATTAAAATTAAATGCAAAATATCATATATATATAGATGAACTTTCTTCTAAGAAAATATTCCCACAACGTTTACCACTCATGGCCGACCCATCATGTGGTATTTGCTCATCTTCCACATGAAAGAATTTTGCATATAAAACATGTGACAAAATAAATGTGCGGCTAAAAAACTTTAGCTTAGGTAAATGGCAACAATTAATTAAATAAATATATATTTTTCATAATATGGATAACGAAATGTCCACCATTTGGAGACGTCCTCTGTTATCTTTTTACTAAATTAAGACAGAGCAAAGTCCGAGGAAATGGGCCTTCGGGCTGTCTTCCAAACCCTTCATTTGAATAACAGTCGGCTGCAAAAGTTAAGCGTTTGGTACGCTAAATGCCCTTACTCCATTCTCATCAACTTTTACCTAACTTTTGTGTCCCGTTCTCTCTTACTCTTTTTCATAATATTCCAAACTACACATGCATGCCCAAAATAATTAATCCCATTTTAACAAATAATTTCTTTTGTTTAGTTATTAAACCTCAAGTCGCGAAGATAATCAATTATAGTTAAAGAAACCGAACGGTTGGATTAATACTTCTTCATCTTTATATAAGGAAAATTTTTTCATTTATTACTGATAAATTTATTCTTATGTAGCGTTGAGTTATTATGAATAAGTTTATAGGTAATAATTGGATCTTATTTCGAATACGGAAAATAAATTAAATAGAGGTATTAAAAAATAATTATATCGAAATACCCATTTCATACTAAATTAATTATAATGAATGGGGTATTTGGTTTTAGAAATGATAAATTAAAGAAAAATAAAAGTGGGTTGGGGATATATATTATATAGAATGTTGGATAAGTGTATGGGGAATTTGCATGTGAAGACTTCCTTGCGGGCATTGCAAGAGTTAGGCTAAGGTCGGGCTTCAATTTTGCATGGCCATGCACAAATTTGGATATATAATCAAAAGCCAAGTGGAAATATGCTAAGAACGGCTATGATAGACTTGCTACGTGTTTATTTCTTATAAGTTGAGTTCGGTTTTAGTGTGATTGATCATGGCATGGCATGGCTTTATACATATAAGCATTATCTCCACGAGCTTTTTCTTAAAAAAAAAAAAAAAAAAAAAAAAAAAAAAAGAAAGAAAGAAAAAGGAGGATATAGATGATATTAACAAATATGTTAGGACATAGACACTCTATAGAAGAAAAAATTGAATTAAAAACCTAATAATGAGTTTAAATATTTATTAATAGTGTGTAACGATGCTAAAGAGCAGGAGCAAAGCTATCTTGCCACGAGAGTGGGCAATTGCCCCGCTAACTTGCATGTTCAAAAACTTTTGCCCCATCTGACTTCAAATCCTACTTTGCCCGGCTAAAGAGAAGGAAAAAAAAAACACAACCTAATGTATACCTTATATGTAAGAGCATTTTTATGTTAAGGAAGAATTGCCTAAATCATATAGTAATTTGTCCAATAAAACTTCATATATATTGATTTCGAGTTTTTATATATATTTTCATCCAGTAGGACTTGAGCTTATTCTTATTGTTTTATAATATTGTGAGCTGACATGTTACAATAAAAAAATTTTCTTTTTACTTATAATTAAGATTCTTATCTATATATATATATATATATATATATAATTATAATTCATTAACTATATTTATGTGTAACAAATTTATGTGGATATAGAAAGTGTGTGTGTATATATATAATAAAGATCCTTTTACAAGCCAAGGCAAAAATAAGCCAATGTAAGGTAACTTTTATACATAGAGAGAATATGCTACCACTGCATGTCCCAACCATACAAACCTAATTATACTGATCCAAAAGAGAGAAAGAAACAGAGAGAGAGAGAGAGAGAGAGAGGGGGGGGGTAGCTAGGGTTTTGTATATAGATAGAAAGCATGAGCTCATTTAATATTATTAAAAATATTTATTTAATCATCATTGAGTAACTGCATGGACCAGAGATCCTCCATGGTCCAGTAAGTTTCAGTGGATTCAGGAGCCAAAGTTGGTCCTGTAAAAGCCTCCATAGTTCCTTGGTAAGATGGAGCAGAGTAAGTCTCCATCATTCCTGATGAAAATTGACTGCTGCTTGAACTTGTTGCATGTTCATTTATCTCTGAATTTGTATTCTGACCTGCAAATGCTTCTGCTTGCTTTATGTGTTTCTGGATTCTTGTCCTCCAATAGTTCTTTATTTCATTATCAGTCCTTCCTGGAAGATGCTTCGCGATTTTCGACCACCTGGAATTTAATTATATTAATTAGTGAAATTAATTAATTAAAGGAAATAAAAATTATCACTAATTAGAATAACATAATCAAATAACTACAAATTAGAACTTGAAAAATAATAATAATATTGAAGAAATTGAATATATTTGGCTATATGACGTATATTGACAAGCCAGTAGTACGTAAAAAAGGGATAATAGTTTTCATTTGGAATTATTCAAAAAAGAAAAAAGGTGTTCGTGAAAGAAATTGTGAAAAACATTCTATTTCTCTGGAGTGACTGGCAACCTAAGAAATGTTAAGCTATTTTAGTTAAAATGGTGGCTTTATCTCAGTACATGTTCCTTGGCTAGAAATCAAAGTATAGACAACTCTATTCAAAATGTCCTTGTAATAAAGCGAAGCAGAAATTGAAATTTAAATTTTAAAATTTAAAATTTGAGTGGCTCATGTAATTCATCTAAGTCTTTTATGTATGTAATAATTTTTTCACATGAATATCTCTAAGTCTTTTAGGTAGAAAGAATTCGAGCTTGACCTCTTACATTACAAAAGTTAAAGTATTAGTCAAACTAAACGACAAAGAAAATCTGGCCAAGAAATAAAAAAGACACGTGAGTATTTTAACTTGAGAACCCAAGACCATGTTGATCACAATATGGAGATTGTCTTAAAGGGGCCAGAACATATGGTTAATGTCCATTTCAACCAAAGCAAAAGATCTTCTCTTTCTTCTGAAATGAATAGCTAACATGTGACCTATTTAAATGGGTTCAGCTTAAAATGGAAACTTCTTATTGCCAATTTCATTTTGCCTGCATTCACATTTCACAACGTGCCTGAATACCAAAAACTAGCTGTAATGTTATATTTTTCTTTAAATAAAATAAAAGAAAATAACTTACCTGAAATGTTAGGTTTCTAGTTTATTTTTAGTCCCTTCCAAAACTTTACAAGGAAAAAAGAGGTCAGTTTAACTACTTAATTACATTTTTTATATATTTTTTTGATGAAGATCAACACATAAATAATAAAGAAAATAAATCAAGAACAAATAAATAAATTTAAAAAATGTGTACCTTGGAGGGGATCCATCAATCTAGCCCCCAGTAGTACACATCTTTCCATCATTTTAATCAAGAAAATTCTATTGTTGCTAATAATTTATCAATTTGGAATAGAAAATTTAATTATATATATGTACAAAATCAAAAGTTCTTGTAAAAAAGAAATCCTTCTTTTTAATAGTAATAATAATACATTCCTGTTGAACCAATTTGATCTTGATCATTGGCCATATATATGTACTACATGGAGGATAGGTCCATTGGCAGTGATGTGTTCTAGCTCCATAGTATAACATCTAAAATTGAAGTAGAGGATAAAAAGGAAACAAGAAACACCTTTTTAAGGAAAAAAAACATTTCTTTTAGTATCATAAATTCATAAAATAGAAAAAAATATATAATACTCAATTTATATAATATTCGAAAAACCCAAATAAAGGATAAAAATACCAGTGGCTTCGTTACAGCCATGAAAAATTCAAGAACAACCATTTTTCCAGGACAAATTTTTCTAGCCTTAAGTTCTTTAAAGCCCCATGTGCTTAAATCCCACGCCTCTCTCTCAAGAGTTACTCGTTAATGGGCTTAAGAGCTATATTATATATATAGAAACCAAAGATTTGAGTTTCTTTTTAAGAACTATTCTACGTTATATACTTTAGCTTCCAAACAATATATATATTATAAACATATTTTCAAAATAATCATCTATGACATATATATCTATATATATACCTATTTCCCCACTTAGCATGCAGTTCCATGATCAAAAGCTGTTCTTCTGAAGTTATGTTTCCTCGTCGAACGTCAGGGCGAAGATAATTCAGCCATCGGAGTCTGCAACTCTTTCCAGTACGTTTCAGACCTAAAGAAAAAGGAGAGTTTCGTTATTAGGGTTTTGTTTATGAATGAAAAAAAAAAAAAAAAAAAAAAAAAAAAGGGAGATACATATATATAGATTGTTACCAGCAGCTTTAGCAAGGGAGTTCCATACGCCTTCACCATGGTTGGCTATGTAGTTGATCAAGATCAAGTCTTCTTCCATAGTCCATGGACCCTTTCTAACTTCAGCATCTTGAGAGTTGCATGGTTTTTTCTCCATTTTTGTTGTTTTTGGAGAGAGAGAGAGAGAAAGAAGGTGTGTGAAAATAATGAGGTATTAGGGTAGCTGTGGCTTTTATAGAGGCAATCTAAGGATAGATATTTTTAAGTTTTGTTTCTCATTGATGTTAAACTTACATAGACTCAGATACAGGACACGGTACGATACAGACACAGGATATAATAACTAAATATGACATACTCACGTACTGATTGCATTAAAAACTACTAAAGTAATTTATTAAGAAAATTCAAATAAATAAACAATTATCTAAAATAGTTTTTTCTAATTTGTTATCTTTTTTTTTTTATGGAGATTGGATATCCAATCTGCAAGACAAGAATTCAAACCGAGTACTCTAAATCGAGGGACAATTCACTATAAATAAACAAATAAGACTGTCTAGTTATATCAGGAAGTTATCGGGATAAAATAAAAAAATTTAATTTTTTTCTTTTACATCATTAGTTAAATCATTAACATTAATATTGTTATTAAAAAATTATTGTTTCCATAGGTGACTCGTGTAGAAATAAATTAACGGTTTTAAAATTTTTAATTTAAAAATATTTAAAAGAATAAAAATGGCTCTCTACAATGTTTCAGTTCCATTTTTTAGTCTGTTTAAAAGGTGCCTATGTCCGATAGAAATAAAACACCAAGTACATTAGATGTTTTAAAGTGCGAGTCCAATCTACCTGTTAATCAAATTCTTACAAAGTGAACTTTTGACCTAACTATGTTGTTAATAACAGTGCACATGCATGCATGAGTAAGAATACATGTAATTGCATGCATGGCCACATTATTTGGTTGGAATAATATCCAATAGCCAATAGAACGTAAACACAAAATTGACTCCTACGTATAACATATATGCACGTCTAAACAAAATACTATATATTATAAAAATTGTTTTTTTTGGTTTATATTTATATATTTTTATTCCATAAAATTGTCTTTTCGTTTCAAATTATCTTATTCTTCTCATCAAATATATAATTCAAGGGTTGTTGCTGAGTACATAAACACTTTCAAAATCTTTGGTCAATGTTCAAGTGCCGATCATAATTTGGTCAACAGAGATGCATTAGGAGTCCCTCCACATGGAGACGAAGCTAGAAGCGGGAAAGGAAGTAACTTATACAAGCCCGTTTAGATGTATGCGTATAAGATTTTTGGTTTATCTTAATTATTTGGATTTGTCCATACTTAAACATTTGTAATTTGATTTCATATGAACTTTTGTTTTCCACTTAATAATTTGAATTTGATAATTTGATAATTGTTTTGATGTGCTTCAAAATTAATTAACTAATATATGTAGTTTGATTTGAACTAAAAATTATTAGTAGTCGCTGTTAAAATGTAAAATAACTGTTTATGGTATAATTATATTTATATATCACGATGTATAATGTATGTATATATATATATAATATTTCTAGTAATTATTTTTATAAAGTTAATAAAGTTTAAATATTATATAATACAAATTAACTATCAGCGGATACTTATCTTTTAATTGTGCGATTTTTTTTTTGGGGGGGGGGGGGGGGGGCGCTTCAGGTGCTCTTATGTTGTAGGTTATTGGAGAACATTAGGTTGGGATGTGCGGAGAAAAGGCTATTGGCTTGACATTAATCAGTTAGATTAGTTCAACTTAATTTCCCTAATCTGCTTCATTTCCTATCATTAATATAATCCACTTCTTCGTTGGCTGATAAAAAAAAATGTTCCAAGTTTAACATTCAAATTTTTGTATCTTTTCTTTCTCATGCCTTTTACTATTTTTAATATTGTAATAAATTAGAACAATTAAGTCAAAATTTATGGCTTAATTACTTAAAATAATATCAACTTTTAGCATGTCTTTCAATTCTATCATATTAGCCTCCAACTCAATTTCAATCAATTTTCTGAAAATGGATTAGTTCTTAATATATATATATATATATATATAAATATAACCACGAAGTTTTTAAACCATATCAACCCAAAAAGACAAGACATCAAAATTTCTCATGTTTCCCCCTCAAACCATGATAAAAAGAAAAGAAAAGAAAGTAAAAATTTTGGAGCTAAATACACGTTGTGTGTACAATGCTGGATTAACAACACTCAGGATTCGCAAACATGGTTAGAAGATTATCAGTTGCTGGACAAAATTAAAATTAGAAGTTTCGAGTTAGTTAAAGCTAAATTTCCATTCTTTTTTATTTCTCTTAGCGATTGGTACTTCTTTGATGCACTCATGCAAATTTTTAAAAGGAAGGAAGAAAAATAACAGTTTGCATTATTTCTTCGCAAATCTGTTTTCCCTTCTCATAAAAAGTAGCTAAAGTTTTTTTAAACTTTTAGTTATAATTTGTTTTATGGTTTTGGTATTGCTTGCTTCTCATGCTCAAGTTATAGGTGTTTTGGGCTAATAGAGAAAAGTCTTATGGCTTGGGTCGAAGACGCGAGTTTTTCCTACGTGCAATTTTATTTTTTTTTAATAATAAATTTAATTCTCTTTTGTTGATAAAAACAATATCAACACTCGGGATTCTTCCTATTTTTTTTTCATTTAAAAGAAAATATGAATAAGATTTAATTCATGATTAAAGATAGTTAAAAAGATTTAAAGGGAGTAAAGTTGAAAAAATTATTATTTTAAAAGATAAAATAAAAAAATAATATATTATAAGATAATTTAAAAAAAAAAAAAAACTCATTACGGCCACCGAAGGCTCCCGCTCACTCCGTCAATTGTCAGAAGTCAAAAAAAAAAAAAAATAAAAATTAGAAGGTGAAATTAAAAAGAAAAAATTAAATTATCCACAATTTTACTAAGTGAAATTTTAAAATTTTAGATTCTATTTCTTTTATGACTAGGGTGAGCAACATTAGAGTTTAATTCGAAAATGATATCAAATGGTTGAATTTCAGTTTGGTCCAATCATCTTTTTTAGAATTCGATCACTCATCGGTTTGATTAATAATAATTATTCGGTTTTTCATTTTAGTTTGATTTTATACATACTTAACCGAATTAATTTTTTACATCCAAAATAGGTAATTTAGTTTGAATAACCAAAACCATTTTTGAATTTTTCATCCAAAATAGGTAATTTAGTTTGAATAACCAAAACCATTTTTGAATTTTTCGAAACAGTTTCGATTACCATATACATACATTCAATCTTCAGTCCAATTCAGTTAAACCTAATGTTGTCATGTGCTCACCCCTCAATCATGAAGTGAAATAGGAAAAAGAAGAGGAAGAAGAAAATTCATATCCATCAAATAAATCATCATTAAACTGTTAATTCATATATTTAGAATTACTATATACTCCTTATTACTGTCTTATTCCTTTTCTTTTCAATAAAAAGATATTTATATATTTATTTATACTGAGAATTTGTACATGCATGATTAAAGATTATAAATGCATAAATAATATTTATTATTTTAATTAAAAATAAAATTTTCAACATAATTAATAATAATCAAATGGTTGTCACATGATTAGATATAAGCTGAAAGTAGAAATTAGGTATGTATAGCTCTCCGATCCAAGCAAAAATTATTATGATGGAGTACAACAGAAAGGGCCAAGCTGGCAAATGGGATTAATTAGGAATACTTGGCTTAGACTAAAACTCTAATAAATCTCAACTAAAAAGACTAATTCCTAACAAAAATAACCCTGGCCAGTACTATTTATTATAACAACTCATAATCTAATTAATTAAAACAGGAAGACCCGTTGCTTCCTTAATTTCCTTAATCTATAAGCTTCTGCATTCTGACCTTTCATTCTAAAGCTAGCTTGGATTTATACTAATTATAGTAAATCTATGTTGTGGCCATAATCGAGTGAAGCTCTTCCAAGATTTCAGCCCACAACTGGCTAGGGTGCGTGAGGGACCGTATCCAAAGTCGGTGAATCGGGATGCTTATTCTATTGCTAGAGTTAAAATTACATGTTAAGGTTTTATTTCATAAAATTAATTGTTTTAGGCTCGTTTGTTTTCGTAAAATAATTTGCAGAAAAATATTTTTTATAATTTTCCGTCGTTTAAGGTGTCAAGAAAATAAATTATGTAATTCATAGAATAAAAAGATAAAATCGTGACTTACGAATATAAAAAAAAAATTTAATTATTTAGAAATCCATTTTTTATATAACTTGTTAATCATTCAGCTCAACAAGTTATTAATTCAAACTCAGTATTTAGTTTGAATTGAATTCTGAATAATAAATATATATTCACTATCTCGCTAAGTCGGATGATCGGAAGTGATATGAAATGTTAACGGTTAAATAATTAAGAAGTAAAATATAGTGTTTTCTTACAATTGTATTCACAGTTAAAGCTGATAGAAAGTGACTTTCACAAGCATTGAGGCGCGTGAGATAGACAATTCTCATTAGAGATAAAATTGAGCTCCCAATCTTATTATGTACTAGCAAGTCCATGAGGTCCCTTAATTTGCCTTAGCAAGAAACATATTTTGCCTTATTTTCCCAAATTAGGAAAAGTCTTAAAGAAACTAGTGGTTAGAGCCAATTACAATTATAAGAGTAAGGGCTGTGAAATGCCTTAAAGCAGCTCTCAACTTTTGGGTCCAATGCCATTTGCATGTGATCACAATTAAACGTCCTAATTAGATGCCAAACTTTTAAATTAATGAAGAAATACAATTTGTGGATAAGATTTGGATTGGTTGTCCTCAACTATGAGAATTAGCAAGACAATCTCATATTATAAATTATGTCGGTGTTGGTTCAGTTTATTCATGTAACTAATAATTGATTAGTATTAAACAATTAAATTGTAGGTATTTGGTAAATTTTTTAATCAACAGTTGATAGTTGATAGATGTTTTTATTAAGTGCAGATTCCATAGCTATGTTTTGAAACTTTTCGTATCATGTACTAGCTGATTTTTCTTTAAATTTTATTAACCTCATAAAAATAAGTACGAGCAAAATTATTTTCTAAAATTAATATCTTTTATTTATAGTTATATAAAATAATAATTTTCTATTAAATATTACATTAAAAATATATTTTTAGTTTATATAATACATTAAAACAAAAATAATAGATTCACCTTAAAATATAAAGAAATATGCATATATTTTGCATCATAATTTATAAAAATAATAAACCTTTAATGTTCATTTTGCATTGTAATAGCAACCGCGGACAAAATTTTTACCAAACATCATTATTCATCAACTAACTCCTATAACTCATAAACTCATTTGTTATCAGCAACCACCGCTATCAACTAGTATGAACGGCTAAATCAAACAAGCCTTGAATGATTATCTATGGAGTTAACATATTCATGTGATTTGGAGATTGCTCTACTTCCACATAGAATTAGACCTCTAGTTAGTGAGTGATTGCACACAGCATACAGTGCATAACATAGTTTTAGATCTGATTGTTTCACTGTTTGAGTGATTATATGTACGATATATATGCATGTCAATATGTAAGATTTCACCTACAGTCACTTTCACAGCTTGCAATTACTGTTCTTAATCGGTGAAATACACAATTTCATCGTTGGATTTTATTACTTTAATTTTGTGATACTTTCGGTTTTTACTTTGACTTATCAAAAGACTTCAATTTATAAAATTAATTTTTATTAAATATTTAAATTTATAAAATCATCTTATTGAACACTTTAACTTGTAAATAAAATTAAATATCTATTAAAAAAGGTGAAATTTATTATCCTAAAAAATTATGCTAACTACGCATCAAATCAATATTTTGCATATAAAAGTTAAAATCCTAAAAATTATTGTTTGTTAGTATAAAAAAGTGTGTAATGTTATCAGAATATGTAAATTCAAATGCACAATATGTCATCCATACAATTTAGACTGCCACAAAATTAAAATTACACAATTAAAAGATGAATTTATTCAGCGATTCTTAATCCAACTTGAGTTTTAAAAAATATTCAATGTTATCAAAACTAAAATGTCTTTAGTTTATAATAACGTAACCATAACTAAAATGTCTTTAGTTTATAAAAACCAAGACATAAAAGAGAGTACAGTCCATTGAAAATAATATTTTATTTATTAAAAGTGATATTGTAATTAAAATTAAAATTGAGGGTACTAGCAAAAGAAGTTGATTTAAAGAACAATTAAAACTACTGTAAAATTTGAAATTTTTTTAATGATTTGGCGCCTCACTTATCGAGTAAAATATATTCAACTTAAATTTCTGGCTAATCCACCAAAAAATACTCGTTGCACCTTTGTTAATAATTTAAACACTCCATTGTAAGTTTATTTTGTTTAGAAACCAAAAGAAAAAAACATTAGAAAAAACTCAGACACCATAAAAATAATCACCCTAATGGAATATAGATTTTTTTTTTTCTTTAAAAAAAAAAAAAAAAAAAAACAAAACTCAAGTCGCCATTGCCAAACGTGCCAAGTTCTTTTATAATTATGTTTGAAGAGATAAATGTACTAGCTAAGAAATATTACTCAAACCCACACTTCAGGTAAAGTAGATCTAAACAAACCATTCTGTTATTACAACAGTCACTGAACAGAAGGGAAGCTTGGCTTTCCAGACTCGCAGGTCTCAAAAAGTCTACAACACCATCAGAATCCTTGAGTTCGTTTCAAGCCTGGAAATAAAAATCAAAAGAGGTAGTTACCACATTAATTTAAACAATTCCAACATAAATCTAATTACCATCTTGTTTTCCTCCGCACAATAATCAATAAAACCTTAAACTTCTGACTTTCGACATATATACCCTAAATTGCAACTTAAACAACAATTGCACCTCAAACTAAAATTAAGGTGAAGATTTCGAGTTAAAAATTAAAAATAATGGGCCCCACAACTCAGTTAATAACAATTGCGCCCTCATATTTGTGACCTCCGTCGAAGCATGATTGCCGTGGTTGATGGCAAGCTGCTCCTCGGTTCTTTGCTCAATCCAAGACTCTTTCCTTATTCACCAAGAATTCTATAGAAAAAAGCTCAACAAATCCTTAGCTTTTTCTACAGTTTCTTCACAACTTACACAAGACCATCCAAAGAAAAATGACTTTGTCCCATATTTACCAGGAATGCTCCAATCACAACTCTCTAAATCCCGGCAAACAAGCCCATGCTCGCATTACATATTTCAATTTTCCCCTGCTATTTTTATTTCAAATTATTAGATCCAAATGTATATAAAATGTCCCATTTGAACTACATGTACCAAGTGTTCGACAAAATGACTGAAAGGGATGTAATTTCTCATAACACAATGATATCTAGAAATGGTCGCTCATAAGGTAATTTTTATTATTTAATCTTAGTACCCATTAATTTTTTTTCTTTTTTAAGTTACATTTCACATTATTATATACGTTGTTTTCTTTTTTAAATTTCTTAGTGGGAATTTTAGATTTCATCAATATGCAATGGTATTTTAGCATGGCATATTTGATGTTTAGGCCATTCTTAACTCAATGAACAAAAAGCAAATTTGTTACCTCCAAGGAAGTAAATGTTGCAAAGACTCTATACAGGTGAGCATTCAATTTGTTCACTTAATTTTGTTAAATCAAGATTTTCTTGACTTTTTTATCTTGATTTGTTTTTATGTGCTTATAATTTACTCTCCATGGTAAACTTACTATTTTAAGTTTTTTGTCCGAAAATCAGAATTTATAAGACCGGAGAACATCCCAATTCAGTATGGAGGACTAAGCGAACCCACCAATTTACAGGTTAACCCACCTTAACCGGCTTAGTCATTTACTGTAAAGGGAGGAGAGAAGGTGAACATTCAGATCCAAGGGATTGAGGTTTCAACCGATAATACAGAGAAGAAACGGGGCAAGGAAACTGTTTATATTTCCCTCAATTGTGCATTTTAGTCTTTAGCTAAGCCTGGGTTAAGTTGTAGGACCCGCAGTTTTAATTTTTCATTCAAAATCCTAACCCCAACATCAGCTTGCAATTACTCTCAGGTTTGCAATTTAGGGTATACATGTCAAAAAGTTCAAATTAGGGTGCAATTGCAACAAGTCGATGAGTTCAAAGTTTTATTAATTATCAAGCCGTTTTCTTCTATAAACTTCACAATATTAACCTGTCCGGATATCTTATTTAACTTTATGCATTGTACGATTGTCACTAGTAAATATACTCACCTTGCTCGCAATATTGTTGGACAGCCATTCCAGCCCCTCATAAAGGCCCTCTCCCGATGTTGCACATGTGCTCTGTATATACCTGAAATCGAGCAGTCACAGCATCAGATCAGCAAACGTGGAAGCACTAGTTTTCTATTGTCAATACATTATGTAGTCACATTCCAAATGTTAACAGGAATTTTCAAAGTTATGATGCTCAAAAATGCTGTTCGGCTGATTCTAGTTGTCTGGACTTTGTGAAAACCTCCACATTCAGAATGTCCCAATTTAACAAGTGAAAACAGAAAATTTAGAAGTTCTTTTGTAATTATTCAGGCATGTTAACATTGTATCTTATTTTACCAACTTTTAATAACTGCTCTATTAATTTGAAAGGCGTTTTGATAAAATGGCACAACCTGACAGGCACTTGGGTACATAAAATCCAACAATGTATTTACCAGTGGCGTTGACGGAGAGAATGAAGCCCAAGCTTGTCAGTTATTTCTGCAGCATTCATCGCATTTGGAAGATCTTGTTTGTTGGCAAACACAAGCAAGACAGCATCTCTCAGTTCATCCTGCAACCAGAATACCCCCAGATTATAAAGTAGTTCAGACCAGAAGAACTCTATCTGTTGATCCTAATGTAAACAGAATCACAAAATGCTGATTTGTTAAGCAATATAGTATTATACGATCTTATGCCAAAAAAAAAAAAAAAAGATTGGTAAAGCAACTAAAAGGAAGCAGGTGAAAGAGAAGAAAGCCAGGAATTAAACATAGATACACGTAGACTAACAGTTCGTTCTGCAGACCCTCCTCTCATTTGTATATGATGCTTTTTATGCTGCCTATTTTCACCACCCCAACCACCCTGCCTAATGCAGCAGCACCTATCATCATAATCCATACCTACCCGTGCATTTTAAATCTGGAATACTATCATCACACCAATGGCATTGAGCTAGATCAGGCAGAATAAATAGGTGATGCAAAAGCAGTTTTGGAAAATGGCAAAGAGGAATGCAATAATAAACAGAACCACGAGCATATGTACCTGGGCAACACAACATTAAATAAGATGGAAGTGTGTGAAGCTTTTAGGATATAAGTACAATTCACATCATGGTTTTTGGACTTAATTTAATTGATATTGGACTTAATTGCAATTTCGTTAATTGTATTTGCATCTAACTGTGAAGTACACTGTAATGTTTGCTGAGTCAATAGCTATTGTCTTGGTTAAGTGGCAAATTGAGCTGAATTATATGCCACCTAATCAATAACTAAGATGTAGGAAATATTTTTGGGATACGAATCAATTTATCAAATTTTCTCTCTCTTCTCTTGATCTCTACCTCTTTCCTTCTCTTTCTCTCCTCTTCTTCTTCTTCTTCTTCTTCTTCTTCCCCAAACACTGAAACCCTAAATACAATCACCTGTTAGGATCAGATGATCGCTGAACCTAACAGAAGGTACCATTTTTCTTAAATGAAAAAATGCATCCAATACAAAACGTAATAATTTTGACTCAAGCCCATCAAGACCAGTATGACTGAGGAAATACATGCAATGGCAGAATATGACTGAACTTAGATGAACATATTATGCAAAAAAGAAAATGGAGATGTACTTTGGTAGGATACCTCATTCAACATTCTATGCAACTCATCCCTTGCCTCAACAACTCGATCTCTGTCATTACTATCCACCACAAATATAAGACCCTGAGTGTTCTGGAAGTAATGCCTCCACAGAGGGCGGATCTGTATTTGTTCGAAAAAGAATAACATCACTCAAAAGAAAATCAATTTAACAGGAAACCTAACATAACAAATAAAGCAAAAATAACGGATTCACATGCACAGTTGCTCACACACACACAAAATAAACTAAACATACACCCCAATATCTTATTTCAATGTTAGTGCAAACAATGTAATGTAAACAGTGCCAGCAATTCTCCAAGAAGAGACATTTACATGTTCATGTGAAAAAATAAATCCAATTTCCAATTTTGCCAACCCCCCAAGAACAAACAACAACACCCACATTCCATGATATCTCATCTACTGATTAAATCATACCATCAGGCATCAGGCCAATTCTTGTAATTGCAAAAGTCTCCAAAAATGATGACTTTTTTATAAGCACAAAAACATTATTACACACAATGTTCCTTCCAATTTTACTTCCTTTATGGCCAAACTTTTTTGCAAAATGAAGGAGAACATCTCGTGCAGCCAATCCCAATTAGCTTGGACTTGAGAGCTTAATTGAATACCTCCATAGATGCTTCCATGTAAGATACTATTTTAAATGCTAATAACTACAACGAAACAAAAATTTCAAGAGATTACCTATTCCAATACAAATTTAACCTTTTTCACACTAGATAAAAAACGGAAAATATCAACTCATATCCTGAAAATCTACATGCATAAGTTGACAAAGCATAATGCTCTAGTTAGGTATCTTACAACTGAAATACAAACCCAGTATTCATGTTCAGTAATAATAGAAATAGTAATGGAAAATTGGAATTCCAGTATGCACAAGCTTATAAATACACCAGTATCACATTAATTTTTGTGCTTGTGCATGCAGTATACACAGATACCTTGTCTTGACCACCAACATCCCAAACAGTGAAGCTGATGTTCTTATATTCCACAGTCTCCACATTAAATCCTGGAAAATGAAAATAAAAACTAATCATATCAAATCAAACAAACTCACATGAATACATTTTAACAACAAATTATCAGTATAATGCATGTGTAAACATCCAAATGGAATTTGCAAGCATCATAGGGAGGGGAAAAAAAATGTCAGATAGAGAAAATATTTAGTTGCCAGCTTAAAAATACATAATCACTAGCAAGCCATCAAGTTGATTCGCTACTAGTACAATCATAACAATTGATCTTTCTCACTATCATTAAATGCAACCATAATGACTTGTAGTAGTCATTTTCGTACAATTAGTGGCGGTCATTTCATATCCAAAACCCAATAAAAATTTAACTTCACACCAACAAGGCAAAATAAGCAATTATTACAACTCCATTATTGAACTACATAATCTTCAACATAACCTTATCAGTTATCACAGAACAACACACAAAAGAATATAAAAGCATCCAGACTATGCTTTTGAAATATGAAAATATACGGCATATGTTAATTAATAAAAAGACAACATAAGCATAAACTCCCAAACAGATGATTAAAACTCAACGTAAAACCATCAAAACTAATATATCAAGAGTAATTGGAAGCTCACCGATGGTAGGGATAGTGGTGACAATCTCTCCAAGCTTGAGCTTGTACAAAATAGTGGTCTTACCAGCAGCATCAAGACCCACCATCAAAATTCGCATCTCCTTCTTGGCAAAAAGCCGGCTAAATAGCTTCGCAAAGGAAAGCCCCATCTCTGATTCTCTATCTATAGCTTTAGGGAAAATCAAAAATCAGATCAAACATAAAAAAATTCAATAAATCAGCAACCATTTCCAGAATCAAAAGCTACATATTGAAATCAGTAAATCGATCCGAAATTTAATCACAAATCGGTATTCGAAATTTAAAAAATAAAAAAAAAAAAAAAAGAATTTAAAGATCTAATTACGTAGTAAAGAATGAAAGAAGATCAGGGAATAGCGATAAGATCCAATCGCTAGCTCTGATAAGTGACGCGAGTCTCTCCTTTCTAGTCTAAATGAAAGCTCCTTTTCCGAGAGAGAGCGAGAGAGAGAGCTGTATGCCAGAAAGGGTCTATATTTAGTCAGACGGGTTAATTATAAATTTAGTCTTACAACTATTCAAAATTTTCTATTTTATTACCTGAACAGAAAGTTTTTGCGATCGAGTATCCGAACTTTTAACAAAATTTCAATCAAGTGATTCGCCCTTACGTGGCATACCTTAAAATTGATTAGGATGAAAATGGATTCTGTCTTACACCTTACTTATAAGTTGTTCATTCTAATGCAAATTTTATCATTTACGTAAACAGTTTTGCAAGGTGAAAGTAAATGTATTTGGTCTTGGACTCGTATTTTGTGTGCAGCCTCAACATTCACATCTCTTCAATATTCATCTTAGCATTAGTTACATTGTGTGACACACATTATCTAAAGCAAACTGCTTTTCCCTCAGTTGACTAATCTTGCTTCAAATATAAATGGTTTATTTTTTGTAGCTCTCGTTTTATCGTTTTTAGCCACAAACTTGGTTCTGCTGCCATGGCGGCTCGTTCGGCTTGCCTATGCTCCTACTCGCTACCGGGAGCACTTATCTCTCATTTTTTCCACCGCAAAACTGGTTTCTGCGCGACCTTTTTCCAGTTCAACCGTTTCACCTCAACCGGTCGATTAACTTCTTCAACCAATCCTCTAATGGCGGTTCGCTCTCAGGCCAAGCGAGGGTTCACATTCAAAAAAGACGAAATAGCTACTCGTAAGCAGACCTCAAAATTTCTAGACTAAAAAACTGATTTGAATTGAAAATTCCGAATTTTATGATTTCTCTAAATTGAATGTTCTCTGAGTTTCTGCTTTTTTACTTTGTCTGGTGGTGTTGTTGCTCGAATGTTACTAGCCGCTGATCTTCGTTTTGAGGCACCGCTCGAAATCGTCAGGTATCCGGACCCTATATTGAGAGCGAAGAACAAAAGAATCGATACGTTTGATGAGAATTTGAAGAAGCTGGTCGATGAGATGTTCGATGTAATGTACAAGTACGTTTTCTTGATTTCCATATAGTAATGTGTACTTTAAAAATTGGTTTTGTGTGTTAGAAGTTGCTATCCTAGCTTGCCAGCTGTGAATTTGTTGCGTGCTCCGTAGTTAGCTTAATTGTAGAGTTGTACATTCTAGTCAGAAATTATTGTCATTATTTGGGGAATATGAACATTTTCACCCTCGATTTTTTCATTACCATCTGGGATGTTCATATGTCTATAACTTGAGATAGACTTGCTATGGGTGAAGAAGATTGTCTGTGAATTGCATTTGTACTGATGATGTGTGTCTCATATTTGCAGTAGAATACTTATCCAAAAGCAAATTCTATCCAACTATTAGATACGTAGTTTCGCAAATAGTGTTGCTCTTATTAACAGCATGACCCTTTAAACTTTTAGTCATCCGTGCTTTTCATTGGCACCTTTAATGGTATTTTGTTGGGGAAGTCAGAAACTTCAACTCCCTTAAAGTAGCTTAATATATTTGATTGAAATCGGATTCTGTTGTTCATTTTGCACTTCTACATATAAGTATGCTTTGTTTGATATGATATGCGCCATCTCCTTTGTTCTGCTTGGTCATGTTTTTATCCTTCATAACCGTTGCTTGATATGATATGCCAACTGTCTGGCTGTAAAACAAAACTGTGCATTCTGGTTTTTTCATTGAAATTATATGTTTCTCTAATCAGACTTTGTTAATTGTTAGATGCCTATAATTAGTCCTTGCTACTTACAGGTTGTGAACAAATACTTGTTGGCTTCCTTTTTTAACAGAACTGATGGTATTGGGCTCTCAGCACCTCAAGTAGGAATTAATGTTCGACTTATGGTGTTTAATTCAGTTGGTGAGCGTGGTGAAGGAGAGGAGATTGTTCTCATCAATCCAAGAGTTAACAAATATTCAAAGAAAATTGTGCTCTTTAATGAAGGTTGCCTATCCTTTCCTGGGATCTATGCTGATGTGGAGGTACTGATACTGGTCTTCTTTTCCTTGAAGCATACCTTTTCAAGTTAAAGTCCCATTGGAAGTAACAAGTACGCAGCGGGAAATGGCCAAGTCATTTTTGAATACTGCCATCCGATATTTAAATCACTTTTATACAAAATGTAACCTAACCTAACCAAACCCATCCAACCCAATCCTCATATTCTTAATAAAATTTCTTTAAAAATAAATTTATAATAGAGACAATGATGATACACATAGTGAATGATTCATATTTTTTTGTCAAAATTTTTTTCACAATAAGTAATTCAAAATTTATTGAATTTTACCCTTTGCTTTAATTGCTTAATTTAAGTGGATATGGAAATATATGATTCATATAGTTGACCTCAACTAGTTTTGGATTAAGTCTAAGTTGTTGTTTGTTGTATTCTTTTTATGATAAATTCAACTATTAAATGAATCGTGTAGAAACTATTAGTATATTTTGACTAAGCACAACACCTCAATTGGATTTGGAAAAGTCCACTTGATACAATCCATTAATAAAATGGGTAGGAAAAGGTGCGCTTAAACCCAATATGTTGAACATCTAAACCTGAATCTCATTTATGGTTCATTTGACATAGACATGCCCCCGTTGTAAAGATCTCACACAGTTTAGAACTCAAGTGCAAATGGTACCTTTTGACAAAGCTGCTTCATTTTCACGGGACCGAACAGAACTAAATAAGGCTGGTTTAGTTTGCTTAGATTTTGAAATTATTTAATATTTCAACACTTTTACTCAATAAAATGTTGGATTGAGAAATATCTCAGACAGAGAGTAATTTGCCTTAGTTATCATAGTTCGTAATTCAGTTTGTTTTATGCTAAAATTTGAGCTGTATTATTTGAGTTTGTTGATATTTAGCATTTTTGTGCAATTATTGTGATGTTGTCGTAGTTGTTGCTTTTTCCCTCATTCTTCAATCAAGCCAAGTGTGTTTGAGTTTTGATGTTGAAGTTTGCTTTTTGGAAAAGAAAACCTTTTAGATGTACCAAACTAAGCTATAGTGTCTCTGTGGCCCCGTATGGAAAAAGATTTTTCATGAACAGATTAGATAGCCATGATATGCTTAATATATAGTCTTAAACACAATTTTGCTTCAACTCAAATTATCATTTGCTTGGTTTATTATGATCCTGAAATTATTTAGAATATCATTTTATACTTGCAGAGACCAGAATCAATAAAGATTGATGCAAGGGACATTAATGGTGCTAGTTTTTCTGTCAACTTGTCAGGTCTTCCTGCACGAATTTTTCAGCATGAGTTTGATCATTTACAGGTAGTCTCATGGCTAAAATTTTATTCACTAGAAAATATTGGATACAAGTGATCTTTATTAGTTTGTTGCTGATAGTTGATGTATGCTAAATGGATGTGGCTACAGTAGTGTACATATCTTATAGATATCATATATGTACATATAGATAGATGGCTACGCTAGATGCTAGAATTTATGAGGTAAGGCAAAAATGCAGGATCAGTTTGCTTTTCATTTGATAGAAAATGTTTCTTGCAGCATCAATCTTATAGTAATAAATGTACATACAAAAATAAATACTTCATAGTTGTACCATCCTCTTGGTGTAACTGTATAATACTTGCCCCATTTTCCCCATAATTTTATTTTGATCTGGTACCAAATACCACATTCTTTTGTCAAGGTTTATAATAAACCTGTTGCAATTTTGCATATTGAAGGTTCATGTTTCTAGAACCATCATGTCCAGCATAGAGCTTTACAGCTTAAGAGTAAACCTAGCCGCAATACGTGTGTGTTATTAGTAACAAAACTAATCATCCAATAGATAGTCATCTATGTTATTTCTTGGCTTATTTTACGGTTTGTTAAAATCAATTGTTAGTCTTTTTGCTAAGATAGCTCATTATCTTGCAGGGTATTCTGTTTTTCGATAGAATGACTGATGAAGTTCTTGAGCATATTCGTCCACAGCTACAGGTGAGTAGAAGTGAGCCAGTGATACACCTTCTAATTCCACAAGGTGGCTCCTTTTTCTTGATAGGAAACATGTTTAGTATACTGCTATGCAAGAAGGCTTATACATACTTGCCAGATATTTCTGCAGTACGAAACTGTAGCCATAAGAGAAAAAGCAATGAGCAACTAAAACAACTAATTTCCATTCCAGCTTCTGATGTATTATCTTGCCAGAACATGTAATTGCAAAGGGGTATATATTGGTGAATCAAGCATCAGGACATTCTTTTTCTTCATCTAGATCTTAGAAGAATGGAACAAAAATCCTGAGCTGCTGCAAGATCATTTCAATGTTTATAAAATAAGCAAATTGTAGTTACACATAAGTTAAGGGATTCCAAGGGAAAAGCTTAGAAAATGGCTTTGAAATTAAGGTGCTTTCTAGTAAATGCATAAGTAAGAATGTCTTTCATGATGCTTTTAGTGCGAGTTACACACTTGCAAATCACAACTCCATTTAGAGCTAAGTTAGACCTCTCACCCATTCTACAATTGATAAAGAGTTTAATATGAACAACCATTCATTTCAGGCCGAGAGAGCTATACTTCTAGCTGCTTGAGCATGATACAGCAATTTCTATCAAATGTGCACACAAACTACTTTATTTCTATCATGAGATCAGACAAAATCAAATTGTGTAATGATGTTTTTGCATGTTTTGGTTTGTAAATTGGTTATGCTGAAGAAATACCTTGTTTATCTACAGGATATTTTATGAAATGGGATAACATATTGCTTCATAGTGAACTAATTTTGACAGGCCTTGGAAAAGAAATATGAGGATAAGACTGGACTCCCAAGCCCAGAAAGGATTGAAACACGCAGAAAAAAGAAGGTTGCTGCCGGTTTTGGGAAATAATGATTGCAGGCTTGAGCTAGTTCAGATTTATCAGGTACATTTTCAAAAAAATTAAGTAATTGAATTTTTGTATTTCCTTGGTCCAGTCTGTTATATATTGCCTTTTTACTTTCTTTTAATATCCTATTTGCAGAAAGATCAAACTGAGGCTGGTGCTGCATGTATTATGCCTCGGAATTTGCTGGCTGAAGCTCAGGTTGAACACATAAACATACATTACAAGATGGTGGTTGCACTACATGGTTGTTAGGAAGTTACAAAGGAAAGATAGATAATTGCATGTAGCTTGATGACTAATGTGTACTTAATAGCTGTATTGTTTGTAGGGATCTCCATTTGTCCCTGCACACTCATTGCCTTGAACGAATCTCTCTCTCTCTCTCTCTCTCTCTCTCTCTCTCTCTCTTTTGAGAAATTGAAAGAAAGAATCATTTATCTTTTCCTACTTTTCTTCTTTTTGCTTTCTGATGGTGATACATAATTAAAGACATTATTAAATTGGACTTGAGACAAACTTGGTTCCTTGATATTAAATATATGCTCCTAGTCAGTCTTTCACCTTTTTCATCTTCATTTGTTGTGCATGCTTAAATGTCCATCCTTAAATGTCCAGCTGAAACTGATTTTGGTTATAGATTTCACATGTTCAATTTCTCTATAGCTTACTGTCATTAATACTTATATCATTGAACCTTAGGAACAGTAAGCCTAAAAGATCGCATTTTGTTTTACATTCAGCTTAAATGAAGAACAGTGAGATTTTATGTTTAACTAGATTAGAGAATAACAATATTATGTATTATATTCTTTTGGAAAGTAATTGAGAAATTGATGCATGCCTAGGACAAAGATTCCTAGGACTACAAGTTTTTGCTATTGCCCTGAACAAACATCTGTATAGGTGTACAAATAATATCATACCTAGCTATATAGTTCCCTAGGCTAGGCTTAGCAGCTAACTATTTGCTTCTTTGATTTGCCTGTCTGCAAGCAGTTAATTGGAGGGACAATTTCACTTTCCAGTTCTCCATATGTGTTCCAACAGAAAGGTTGGCTGTCTTCTCCAACCGATTTAAGCTCTATGGTATCTAATGATACACCAGTGCATGGCAAGTTGTCACTGCATGCAAAGTGTACAGGATTTCTTGTATATGTGCCTTTTATGTTCACATAGTTTATGCTTGACACAGCCACAGCAGAAGATTCATTTCGGCATTTGCTGCCATCACAGTAAAATTGGTCGATCATTATCGGAATTTGCACTCCGGAAACTTGAATGTTTGAGAATGTGACTCCTTGTACTGAACCTGATCCTCCCTGCAGTAGGTAAAGAAAAGGGCTATTTAGATGGTTTCATTCTAGCAGGGAAATTCATATAGTTATGTGCTACTGTTGTGATAATTTGGATTCCATGGTATTCATGCCTGCCATGTCTTGATCCTGACACCAGTTAATGTGTTCTGTATCGAAACATCACGAACAGTGACGTTTGAAACACACGCTTTAGTGTTGGCTTTGCCCAACCCTCCAATGCTAATTCCATGTCCCGGTCCACAGTTTATATTGTGTATGTACACATTTGAGCATCCAGTTTGAATAGACACACAGTCATCCCCTGACAATATAGCAAAATATGAAATTAATAACTTGTCTGATTTTGATGTATGTGTTGAGGTTTTCCTTCAGATCCTGGATTTATGTGTTCAGATCCTGGATTTATGTGTTACTTTCAGTAATTATTGATTATTTTAGAGAGCTCTAGTGGGAATACATGATTCATTATGGATTAACAAGTGGTTCTCTATTTTGATTTCTGGAATTACCACAGGCAAGATGGCTGCTGTAAATGAGCACATCTCGGGAGTTCTGAAGGTGAATTCCATCGGTGTTTGGGCTGTCCTCAGGAGATGCAGTGGTAAAATCAGAAACCTGAACAGTTGTGCAATCGTCAAATTTCAGGTGAGTTTGAGGGCTGTTTTGAATTGTTATGCCTGTGACAGTTACTCCAGTACTTCCATAGAATCTTAGTACCTGCATAGATAGAGAAAACCGTTAACAAAACATTCTTAGCGTTAAAACTTTGATCCAAGTGTTCCATTGCATTTAAGATGTTTTTGACAAACTGCTCCGGGAAAGTAGTTTGTCGGGACATAGCAAACCATTATTGAGAAAATTCATATTTTCTAGTTTTTCTCAATCCATGGTTTTTCAAATGCAGTCAAAAGAATTTACAAAAAAAAAATAATAATAATAAAGAAGTAAAAATACAACATTGAAAAGCAGGTGAAAACTCAATGCCAAACGGAGCCTAGACTTTGAGTGCTTACTGTTGGCTTGGTGCCAGGCATTTTTGCACTGTGCTCACTGGTTACCTGCTTGATAATTTGCGAGACAGGATAGATGGGTTAGTTTTAGCATAATTTGAACTGGAAATGTGAAGAGTGGCTTTGTTGAATACTTGAATTCTTTTTTTTTTTTTTTTTTTCATTTACCTCTGAGTCTAGACTATCATCTGGTAGGTCATTCCACCAGACCGAACCTTGTCCATCAATGATGCCTTTACCTTTGATTGTAATCCCTTTTAGTTTTGTGAACTCGATCCATTGTAGAAGCCCTGATCCCCATGCTCCAGCACTAGTAGGAGCTATGATCTTGCCGTCCAACTGCAAAACATTTTCAAACAAATTTAAGTAATTTTACTCCTTCAAGAAGAGTCTAGCCTGGTTTGGATAGGAAAATTAGAAGGGAGTACAACAGTTCATGAAAGAATTTATTCTGTTTAGTTCTTAAGGAATTAAAAATTTTTATGATATTTTTATATTTAAATACAATGATTACCTGAAATAATATGAAGAAGAGGGGAAAGGAAAAGGATGCTAATAAAACCAGGAGTTAATGGAAATTTACCTGAAATACAATTTTTTCTGCACAATTAGGACCTGAGAAAGAAATTGGGTGTACAAGGAAAATAGACCCAGAAGGAACTATTATCGTTGACGCCTCTACTTTGCAAGCAGCTGCCCATGCTGCCTCAAATGCCTGCGTCACATAATACCAATTTATAACATTTTGATTAATATAACATCAACTCCAATGAAAATAATGACAGCCTCCGGTATTCTTACACAGCCGTTGGTTTTTCATAGATGGCAAAATAATATTGGTATGGTCTTTCGTGAAAGACAACCACTTGCCTGAAATGCTATCTTTAACTTTTAGAATAACTTTTAGTGCCACTCACTTGCCTATTTTGTTATGTTATGATTAGATAGCTAAATGAAGTTACATAATTAGATAGAATTGTAGTTTGCACTCACCATGTTATGGAGTATATATGAAAAGATAGTAATACAATCCAGTCTAAGTTTGCGTTTGTTAGTGGAATTTAATTATATTTTATTACATTACATTTCATTTCCTTACCGAAAATATATTCATGTCTATTGAGTGCACAGTAATAATTTTCTCAATTATTTTAAAAGAATAATATAAAGAAAATCTAAGATTGAATTTGATGATGTGAGTAGCAAATTATTAGAACTTTGAATGACTATTTATGTTTTGAAATTAATAATAAACTCTAATGAACTGATTGGGAAAATAATGAAAGCTTCATGACTTAATAATCATCATCACCTTTGTGTCGTCACTATGACCATCACCTTTAGCACCATAGTCAAATACATTGAAGGTGGCAGAGCTTAACAAGCTCCTGCCATGGCCGTGGCTAAAACCACCAAAACCTTTTTCCTTCTGCAAAACCACAGAAGTTGTTGGGACAACTTTGCCTGGTCTCCAATACTTCCCCTGTAGTCTTGCATGGCAAGGTTCAAATCTTGGAGATAAAAGAGACAAGACAATGAGGATAGTGATTAGAAAAGTATTTTCAAGATTGGAACCGAGCATTTTGATCACGTAAAAGAGAAAAGAATAATTATTTTCTTTAATTAGGTGGCTAATGAAGAAGAAGAAGAAGATAAGAAGAGTTTATGTGTCGATATAGAGATTGGTGAGCTTGTATTTATAGGGGAGAAAATAGATAATCCAACTTCATAATACGGTACTATACAAGCATATGATGCACAGTTAGACAAAGATAGGTTGTCAATTTTCTCTTGGTCAAATAAAAAATGCCCCTGAACTCAACAGATTTAACTGTGTGGCATACTAAACTTTATAAGGACTTATTTTGCCATTCAAATTATAAAATTTTATCTACTAAACACATTAACTTATAAAAAAATATTCTATTGAACTTGTCATCTTGTAAAAAATTAGATCGATTAACTTATTAAACAATTAAAAAATGTAAAAATTATTATTCAAAAATTGTATTAACGCACATAGTAACCATACTTTGTATAATAAAGATGAAAATCCTAATATATCATTGTTTCTATGATGGAAAGGGCATAATATATATAAAATTCGAAAATTGAGGGGACATAATTGGTCTACTAGCAAAATTTAGTGTGTGATAATGTTAAAAGTTGAAAGTTTGATATGTGAATTTATATATTTAGCCATTTTTCTCTTAGATTGTCCTGTTCTTTCCCATGTTTTCTTTCTGCAGTACACATTATTTGATTATTTCATCTCGTAATTTTTCTGTTGACTTACATTAGTTGCTTGCGTGACCTTCTTAAGTTTATTCACAATTCACAAGAAATCTGAAAATTGAAAATAATTAACTTAATACATGTGAGAATTTTAAATAAAGCAGTATTTATTTGATTTTTATTATTTTCCATCTGAGTTTAATTTATTTTAATTTAAACTCTCTCTCATTTGAAATACTCATGCATCTGTCTAATAAACATCTCGTATCACATGTCCCCAAGTAGAAAATTAGATTACATTGTTTAATCATTTGATACCTTTTCTTGACTCGTGTGAGGATCCGCTATACGTGTAAATTATTGTGAATTATATCATCTCGTATGAGTTGCTCTTATTTACTTGAGCTCGAATTGCAAAATAATTGAGTTTTAACTAAATTAAATTCAGTTGGGTTTGAACTGTAACAAGTCAAATTGAATTACAGTATCATAATGCTCCATTTTAATTTGTAAAATGATTAAGACTCTTGAAATTTAACAAAAAAAAAGAAAGAAAGAAAGAAAAGAAAAATCTTGTGGTAGTTTGAACTTTAAGGTTTTTGATTTTCATATATAAGATATTGATTTGACACGTGGTTAGTATAGCTTTTAGAACAGTAACTTTTACATTTTTCAACCATCTAATAAGTGTTTATTCTATACAATTTTATAATTTGAAGTATTTAATACGTCAAAATGAAAATTGAGAGTAACACAAATTTGATTATTAGTGCGAGATTGATCTATACATAATTTATTTAGGATTAAGAGGTGTAATTAATGGGCAAGGAACAAAAGATTTTTACTCTCTTAATAAATATATTTTTTAAAAATTAAATTTTTATTTTTATTTCAACTGAGGCTACTTACTACGATATTCGATGTGTTATTAGTAACTCATAAATATGCTTAGGTGAGGCAAATAGTAGTATATAACTAATTAATCATGTGATAAGTAGTGAATTAAAGACTTGCTAGAAAAAAGAGAAGATATTTTCTTGGAAAATAATTTCAAGAAACAAAATCATTTGCATTGAAAATGAATCTCTAAACTTCAATGGAAATAAATTATTAGACCTCTCATACAAACAGGATGCAATAATTCCCTTTTAAAAGTTAAAATTCGACAAATGTAGTACATCTCATGTACAGCTAACACCTCGAAGCTAGCCTATTGATTGAATTTTATTTTTATTTTTTTTAATCTATAGCGCCTTGCGTCACTCTTACGTGACCCCATTTTTTATATAACGTAATAAATAAAATCATGCAACTCAAATGTCAGAGACGAGAGTGTTTTTTTTTTTTTTTTTTTTTACATTGAAATATTGGGCATTTTATTATTTAGAGAAAAAAAAAATGAGCAATATAAGTGGAAACAATATCCCAAGTTCGAAAACAAGCCACATGACGAACTGATTTAGCCAATACATGAGCTATATTATTAGTTTATCTTCTTATCAAAGCCAAGGTGATATTAGGCAATTGGATTAATAGTAGCTTACATTTAGAAATAATAACTCCAAACTCGAACTAGTCTTGGGCAGAATTCCTCATAACACAATAAACCTGTAGACAATCAGTCTCAATCTGAATTTTCAAGCTGGGTGTTGTTCTTAATTATTATCATATAGAAAATTTTTGTGAGAGAAATGTAACGGTTAATCAATAAGTTAGTAGTTTTATGCTGGTTAAAAATTTATTTATTTCACGGATTATGTAATTGGTGATTAATTGTTACTTTAAAACTATTTTTAGTTTAATAGATTTGATAAATTTAATATTTATAATGGTTTAAATTGGTGTATTGGGAACATGAAAATTAAAATTTTTAATAGTTAATATTTAACTTTTTAGGTTGTTGAATTAGTGAAAATAGATTCTATCTTATATTGTATAAGCATATGTTTGGCAACTACTTTATAAGTAACTTTTTAGCCTTTTGATTAAAATATAATTTTTTATTTTTTATAATATTCGATAATATACTGTATGAATTATTAATTTTTAAACATTAATGTAATATTTTATGAAAAGTTAATTTATATAACGTTTAGTTTTTAGTATTTGATGAAAAGTTATTCAAGCAATTACATATTACTATAATAACTAACAACTACCAAAATAGTTAATTTTTTGTAACAGATCTTAATTATTTAAAATTTGAAGTTTACAATCTACTTTTTATAGAACCTTATTTCTTTTAACGTTTAATGACTAACTACAATTAAAATAATTAATAATTATTAAAACAATTAATTTTAAGAAAAAAAAAAAAAAAAAAAAAAAAGCTAGAAATGAGATGAAATGATGTCTATATTTCCTAGAAAATATATGTCAGAAAAGGCTAGCTATATATAACATACAATCTTAGCCCATAATAGCCATGTAATTATCTCAAGTTAAAGCCTTAAAAAGCGGCTATAGAAAAGGGCAAAATCTTTGAATTCAACTTAAAAATACAAATTGATGATATGAGAGGCGCAGACGAGTTCATTCCAATGTGACTGAAAATGACAGTTACATGTGCTGGTTCTATTCTTAACTTGTTTTATTAGTGCTAACAGGAAACCGTTAAGTCAGTTAATCCCAGATATCGTGCCTTGGCTTTAGGGATTGGCTGGCTTCTTCACACTTAAAAAACAAGTTTTGATTTGCTAATTCCACACCTTGAAACCTGATCTTGTCCTAATCTGACAATAGATGTCCCTTCTCTGGGAATCTGGGATGGCTCAACCCACCTAACCAAATACCCAATAGCCAAATATGTATTAGAGTACTAGGAAATGTTCTTGGAAGTGTTTATTTAATAACGTAATTCAATGATTATAATTACGTGAAAGTTCAAAATCAAATCGAATCAAATTCTACTAAATCATTAGTTCTGTGTAACTTTCAATTATTTCGTGAATAACTTTCAATCTATGCAACTATTAGGTAAAGAAAATTTACATTTTTTTTTTTTTACTAAAAATTTTCCATTCTAAAACTTTAAATCTCACAATTTTATTGATTGATTGATGTATATCTAATATGAGTAAAAGCATTTGAAATATATATAGTTTGAAATGCCACTTATCATAAATAAAAATAAATATATTTTTAGAGTAAGTGTGATATATTATAGCAATAAAATCAATTTTTTAAAGATTATTTTTTAGAAATATTATTCTAAGAAATATATATATATATATATATAGTTTTTTAAAAAAATTTAAACTCATGTCTGTTTTAACGGTTCATCAACTTGATTAATTTTTGTTTATTCTCGGAGGCAAAGAGATTGGCCTGGAGATTTACATTATGAAAGATCGAACCATGACTTAAGTCACGAGGAGTAATTATACTTTTTATTCTATTGAAAAACTAAAGAGGAATTAATTATATTTTTAACAATCTTAATTTTATATATAATTCAATATTTAAAATTATTAAAACACGCTAACATGAAAACGTACACGCTTACAACCCTAGCACCATAATTTTTTATTTCTCTTTAATTCTGTTATATTCGTTGATGTAAATCTTTCTTGTCACTTGACAATAATTAAATAAAGAAATTATTACACTAGTAAGATCCGCAATCTATGAAAATAGAGCCATCGAAAATGTTAATTATCATAATCTCTGTAGGCACTGTACTTTCACGTGAGAAGGTAAAGTCAAAAGAATACAATACGAATTTGTGTATTATTGAACTATATTAAAATAAATGTAATTAGTCTTAGTACATTTAACTTAATAATTATTATTAAGTTTCTGTATTATGCATGAAAGGTGAGAGAATTTGAATTCAAATTCTCTCAATTAAAGAAATTTTACTAATTTCATGAGTCAACGAGAGAGATACTATATTATGTAATTCATCGTATTATTTTGGCCCATTCAATCTTTCAATCAGTACATTCTTATACGGGTAAGCATTTATCTACTTTGTTTTTTCATAAATAAAAGAAGGTTGACGTAAAAAAAAAAAAAAAAACAGAAGAAACAAAAATTGAGAATATATATATATATATATATATAGAGTGAGATCAGCTACAGGAATGGAAATGTCATCAAGAATTATTCTAGGGTTTGTAGGTTTTTAGCAAATACAATGTTCCTTTCAGTTTGAGACTATTGCTTCAAAGCTTGTACTTCTTGCTCTTGTTGTGTATGTGATTTTCAATTTTTAACTCACAAGTCACGCTATAGGCTTCTAAATAAATTATTCAATTTTAATTTTTTAGGATAATATAATTAACTATAAATTCTTTTTTAATTACATGTAACATCAAGTTAATGACGATTATCAAATGTGTCATTTTGTACATGTGTAACCTAACCTTTGGTGAAAACTACTTTGTTTAACTCAATTAAGCTTTAATTTAAAATTACATGAAATTTGGATTTTTTTTTTTTTAAGAAAAAATTAATTTAAATCTAATTGTGTTTGTTTCTAATTTTATTGGAATTTTTTTAATTTTTTTTCAATTCAATGAAAAGCAAATATGAAAAATATTAATTGTATCATAAATGGTACTGAATTTATATATTTTCTTTTTAAAGAAAAGGTGGAAAATGGGAAATTCAAATTTACAAATTATATATGTATTGACAGTTTAAATTATACATGTAAATGTCAAGTTTATTATCAAAATAGAATATATAATTATATATGTTGCTCAAATGTGAACAATTAAAAAAAATTTCAAAGAATTTAAAACTAGTCAAAATCGAAATATGACAATGTTGTCTGTTCTATTAGCCTCAAGAATTGACTTCTTCAAAAAAAAAAAAAAATCTTATAATTTCTAAAATTAGAAAGTCTCTTTAATCAAATTGAAATTGTTAAACATTTACAACAATTTGTAAAAAAATAAATTGTTGAAATTCAAAAAGTGTTTGCAAATAGCTGAGAAAATCTTGAAATTGTAAAAATTATTTTTAACTATTTTGAACTGCATTTTTTGTATCTCTTTTTTTTTTTTTTTTTAAATTATCTTTTGCAACAGCAATATCTCTAACATCATTCCATTATACTAATTAGTGAAAACTAATTATCAATTAAATTAAATTATAGTCAAAAACATCTCAGGTGGACAAAATTGAGAAAATGAAGGTTTTATTCACAAGAAATCCAAATTAGTCTGTCATTACAACATGGCACGTGTTTAGAAAATATAGGCATAATATAATCCCGCGAAATGAAATGCAAAAATAAAAATTTTTAAAAATAAATGAACAATAATGTTTCTTTTTTTTTTTTTTAATACTTGCACGAAATATTCAGATTCATTTCCATTTGAACACTCTACAAACCTGACTAATCTCTACTCGCCCACGAAGCTACATGAGCTGGCCCGGGAGAGTTTGCATTGCAAAGAATGTTGGCCCGAGGGAGTTTCTGTTGCAGATGATCGAACTCATGACCTAAGTCATGGTGATTAACCCCGCAAATGCTTTTTACCAGTGAGCTACTCTAATTTCATATTGGACTGCTTCAATTCCTTTTCCTATACTTCACCCTCTAATTTCATTAACTAGCCTTCATTCAAACGCTTCTTGTATAGGTTAATTAGCTATTAAGATGCACATAAATTAATTATATCAGCATGTGTTCTTCAATATTATGAATTTATCAATTGTAAATGTGCTTGTTTCTCATTATTATTAATTAAATTTTAATTTTAGGGTCAAACCAATACCAACTTATATATTTGTTTTTGTCTTAAACTAAAATAATTTTTGATGCATGAAAAATAATCTATTATAAGTAATGACTCGTAATTCAAACAAACAAGTGATTGGATCGGTAAAGATAAATATATTTATGAGCGAATTTTATCATAAGGTGAAGAGTTAGAAACATGTGCATAAACAAAAAAAATAAGAGATTTTTAATTTAATAATGTTATAAAATTACATAATATCTTGAGTTTGAATTCTAATGTTATATCATGCGAATTAAACAAAATAATAAAATAAATAAATAAATCAGCATCTCACATGCTTGAATGTTTCTTATTTTAATTGTAAATGACAAATGTAAAGAATGTTCTTAATTCCCTCCTCTTTGCAACCCTAATTTGATGGCACCTGAACTTGACTTATTCTGTATTTGTAATTTAACTTTTCACCGTTAATATCAATAATTTTTAAAATTTTTAATTTTTATCTATAAAATATGACTTAATGTGTAGTTAGCATGACTTTTGCAATAATAATTTTTATAACTTTCAACTTTGTAATGAATTATAATAATTGATTTCATTTTACAAGTTGCAGCGTTTCGTATAATATTTTTAAAAATTGAAATGTTTAATAAGTTTAGTTTAATAAATTAAAATATTTGTTGGTCAAAATAAAAATTAAGAATGCTACAAAATTAAAATAATAAAGTTGAGACAAAATTTACATGTATTCAGCAGCAAAATGGAAAATTTTAAGCATGAATAGACGTAATTATCAAATACAACACAATTATCACAAAACAAATCAATTACTAATTGATTTCATTTTAGCTTGCATAAAAATTGAACATTATGCAAGAAAATGCCAATGAAAGACAAGACTCTTTCTTGATATGAGTAATATCATTTGGATTGCACTATGCACCAAATCAATAAAGTCAATTTAATGGTAATTTAATAGTAATAAACAAGAGAAGTGACAATATTTCTAATTATTTATTGAAAAATAAATAAAATAGTGATTATAATATTTATTTATTTAGTGTATAGGTGGTCTCATACTAGTAATTAATAGATAAATTTATTAATAGATTAGTGAGTCATTTTATGATATCATACAGTTACTGTTTAATTTATTTTTAGGCCGAATATATAAATTTATTTTTGGATTTTGTTACTTTAAAATTGTGGCACTCTTAATTTTTATTTTAATTCATTAAATACTTCAATTTATAAAATTACACTTATTAAATACTTTAACTTGTAATATGTGAAAATCATTATTTCAAAACTTATATTAACTATACAACAAGTTATTATTTTACATATAAAATCGAAAAACTTAAAAATTATTGTTATTAGAGTGAGAAGATGTGCAATATTATTAAAATTTATAAATTTAATTGTACAATAAATCATGGATAAAATCTAGAGCTGCAAAGAGTTAAAAGTTAAAATTAGAGCTCCAAAGAATTAAAAGTAAAAAAATTGAGAGGTGAATTTATATATTTCTTCATTTATTTATGGTAATTGAGCCGTACCATAATAGCTTGAACACAATAAAACAGCCTATTCCAATTACGGAATCAAATGGAACGTAAGTTCAATTCAAAGCCCATATAAGTACTTTTCAAAACAAAAAGCCCATATAAGTGAAGTGTCCAATACGTGGGCCCTAAATAATATACATATGTACACTATCTTACTTTTTTAAGGTATGACTTTTCTTCAATTCGTATTTCTTGACTGACATTTTCTTTTATCTCATTGTAATATATATTTTTATTTTATTTTAATTTTTAAGTTAATTATGCTAATTTCTATTATTTATAATTAATTATAAAAATATAGATATTTATTATCTTGGAATTTATATTTTTTCTTATTTAACAATATTAGTACTTTATTTTAAAAAATTGAATTTTTAATATATATCTTTATTCTTATAAACTATATATATATATATATATATATATATATATATAAGGAGAAAAATACTGAAATCACTAAAAATGCGCCCCTATTAGATTTATGAATTGACAAAAATATAATTAAAAATTTTAATTTGATTGGTGAAGAAAATAAAGGTAATTTAATTTTAATTGTTCATATTAATTTTTTATTTAAATTTAAATGAACGAAAAAATCTATTAGATAATGAACTATTGGTTCTATTGAATAAAATATATAAAAATTTATATTTTATATATATATATATATATATAAAATACGATAATATTATTTTGTTTCACTTTTATTATACTGGAACCGACAGTTTTGGAACCATATAATATAATACTAAAAAAGGTATATTAAGTATGGTAACACACACACACATATATATATATATTATGGCAATATAATAAAATATGGTAGTACTATTTAATGGATGCTAAATAAGGTATATATTGAATATAGTAAGAATATAATATTTTTAAAGATATTTTATTTTATTTATTCAAAAAATAAAAATAATCTAATTTTGATTGGTTATACTATAATATATACTATATAGGGTACAAATTAAATATGGCAAGAATATAATATTTTAATTATCATTTTTAATAAATCTTTAATTTGATTACTTATAATTATTTTCTAAACAATAAATATAGTTTTTTATTATTTATTTAGGAATATATTAGAAGATATATTGTTTTATACAAAGTAGAAAATAAAACTCACTAGAAATATATATAAATTTATGATACAATATGTTATATTAACAAACTATATAATGTATTGAATACTTTTTTTTTTTTAAAAAAAAGTAACCATAAATTAATTATATGTTCATAGATTTTAACAAAAAGTAAAAAAACAAATCAAAATTATAAATGATGTTCTAAAACAATGATTAATATATTAATTATTATAATAACTAATATTAGTTTTTTATAATTAATATATAGACATTTTGCAGTATTGTATTATATGCGAAAACAATAAGTTAATTAAATTTAAATTGTCAAAAGAAAATTTAAACTAATTCAAAAATTTAAATTGATTGATAAGTAATTTTATAATAATATTTTGTTATAATAAATATGTTGTTTTCTTAACAAGCTATTTAATTATTGAAAACTTTTATTTTATTATTTCATAAAATATTCTTTTCATTTTTTTATACATACTCTTATAATTTTGGTCATATAAATTGTTTATTATAATTTAAAATAAAAATAATAAAAATTATATATATTAAATAAATTATGTAAAAATTAATGAGTACAAACAACATGCATTACAATGTTTGAAAAAACTAACATATATATATATATATATATATATATATATATAATGTTTAAGTTGGATTATAATTAAAATGCACATTTTTATATATCCTTAAAATATATATATATAGATAGCTAATCAAGTGTAATCTGATCGATTTTCAATCACCTAAGTAAGAAAAAATAAAAACAAATACATATGTAGATAGTACATAATATTTAAAATTTTTACTTATCTGTCAATATATATATATGTATGTTATTAAAATTTATTGGAGATATTTTTTTTTTCTTATCCATTTAATATATAATTTAACAATAATTCTGCCCAATAACAGTACTGTATTCAAGTGGAGGGAAAAAAAAAAATCTATGGACTCGTAAATTTAATATTTTAAAATTATCTAATGAAAATGACTAATATTGAGATGATATTAAAATAAAAAATTATTTTAAATTTTAATAGTGTATTTTATAATAGTAGAGAAATTAAATAATAAATATTTTTATCCTATTACAAGTTTTGCGTAAGCTAATATTAATGAAATCATTAATCAATTTCATTTCTAATAAAAATAATCGTATTTGAATAAATTTTTTTTATTAATTTATTTTATCAAGATATTAAAAAAAAAAAAGAATAATGCAGAAAAGTTGATGTTTTAAAATGGCATATGACATAAAAGGAAAAAGAATTTAAATAAAACTTGTAATATGACAAAGGTAGTACTATTTTCATTCTATAATATTTATCATATTTGAGAAAATAATTTTTTTAAAAAATACTTATTACATTTATGGTTCAAAAAGGTAATAAATTTTTATATATCATCAATAATTATTATTTTAATTTAATATTTTTTTTAAAAATTAATATTAAATTAAAATAATATAATTAATTTTTTAATAATTTATTATAGTTTAAATAAATTTAATATTTAAAAAAAAAAACCTAAAATTTCAAATGTTAAACAGAGAGATAGTAATTCACATGATGCATCGATATTTGAAATCTAAGCCTGCAAAATATTGCCATTATTGATTGTGTATTTTAGTCAAATTGAGGGGAGGTATAAAACTGGGGTAAAAAAAGTGATGGTTTTAAAGTTAAACCGACAGAAGTTCTTGAAATTGCTTAAAGTTATTAAGGGCTTGTTTGGTTATCCACATTTATTATAAATATTTAACTGATGCAGTTTCGATTTTATTTGAGGAAATAAAAAAAATAATTTTTATTATTGAATTTAGATGATAATTTTCCCTTCAAAAAAAAAAGATAATAATTTTTTAAAAGTTTTAGATAATAAATTTGAATATTTAAGTTAATAATTATATTAATTAAATTTGACTTATAAAGAGTAATGATTTTAATGATATCTCATTTTTAGCCTCAAAGTGTAAAAAAAATATTTTATGATTCCCTGACTTTGGGCTTTCTGATTTCTTTATATTAAGTTAATAAATAATCATTTATTCTTATTTTTTCAAAATTTTATTTGTTGTGATCATGCTAGTATTTGCATTCTTTTCAAAGTTCAATAATAAAATAAATAAATGCCAAACAATTAAAAAAAATTGCATAAGGATATTTATATAATAATTCATATTTAAAAAATTGTTTTTTTATTTTACTTGAAAAATTGTCAAAAATAGTTTTTGATTTTATATATACTTCTCTTTTTTTTTATAAAAAAAATAAAATATCAATAAACATAATTTGATAATAAATACATATAAAATTCAAATATAATTTAAATAAATATATAATCACTAACTCTAAAAAAAGTTTATTTTATAAGTTCGAAAAATATATAAAAGAACTACTTGGATATATGTACTCTGGTGCAGAGTAATTGCATATATTTTTTCTAAACCAAACAGACCCTTAACTCAATGTCTTTATTTTCTTGGAGTTATCATTATCGATATATAAAAAAATAATAAAAAAAAGGATAAAGAAAAAACTCAACCATACTCTCGTCAGTATAAAATTATAGTGCTACTCTCCTTTTTATACCATGTATCGGTCAAGCTTAGTTAAATAATTGAACAAGGTGAATTCTACGTGAAAGCAATTTATAAATAAATATAAATAATAATCTATAAATATAAAGCAATTTCTTTATAAATATAAATAATCTATAAATGTAAATAAATATAAAGCAATTTCTTAAAAAAAAAATATAAATAATAATCTATATGCTTAAAAATTTATAATCAAATACAATTTCAATTCAAATTTATTATTTTCAATATCAATACCATTTATATTTTTTTTTACGAATATTTTATATTCTTTTAAAACATTATTAATAAATTATAAAAAATTTATGATTACTAATTAATTTTCGCTATTTTAATTAAACAAAAAGAAAGAAATTACATTAAATTGCACAAAAACAGCAGAAAAAAAAAAAAATTACAGCAAAACTGCACAGCTACTACGCGCAGGAGGGAGTGTGTACCTGAATTCCAGTTTTGGCGTTAACTTTTCAATTCATAATTCATTTTCCTTCTTTACCCGTTCCCAAATCCCAATTTCAGAGAAAACCTCTCTATTTGATACTCGCAGATTCGTTCTCATCCCCCTCTCCATCTCTCTCATGTTCTTTGCGCTTTAATTTCACAGATTCTTTCATTCTCACCTATTTCTTCTTCTTCTTCTTCTTCTTCTTCTTCTTTCTGTCGAATTGTATTCATTTTTTATTTTGAATTTGCTTCCTTCCTGCATGTAAGTTGTCTTCCTTTCCTTTTTCTCCATTTCTTTTGGACCTCTAGATTGTTTTTTTCTATTTGTTTATTTATTATTTATTTATTTTCCAAAGGTAGTTCGGTCTAATTTTTGGGCCACAGGCAGGGAGGAGGCACATTACATGTAGAAATTGAAAGGGCAGTTTCAGGATCAGAAACTACTCGAAGAGGTTTGATTTCTTTCAATTTTAAATTTCATTTCTTTTTCTTCTTTGTTAATTCGTGTAATTTTGCAGTTCTTACTGACGTATAAGGTCACAATTTTCTTTTGTCTGTTTGGTTTAATAATCTGTAATTAGAGTATTAGACCCTAATTTTTCAGGGCTTAATCTAATTAAATAGTATAAGACCGCAAGCCTGTGTCTTTTATTGTTTTTAAGAGTAATTGAGGGTTCTTTATGTGATTATTTGCTTTCGAGTTTGTATGTATACATGGAATCAGTTATAAGTGGGAATGATTTGTTCCATGTAATCATAATGTTCCTTTCTTAGCAGAACTGTTAGCTTAGATTGTACAACCAAAATCGACGCCGAAGTGAGTATTTGGTCAAGAGGAAAATGACCATTACTGACTATTTTTTTCAGCAACTTGTAGTTTGTGGTAAACTATTGATGTGTGTCCTCATATATATTAGTTTACGTGTCATTGCTGATTCAGGTGTTATACCCTCAGGATTTTTGTAGCCCTGTCACCACTAAGTTATGTATTTTGTGTTGTTTGTTAGTATCCTTAAGCATACAAAAAATGTGAAAGTATTGTACATTTGGCATATAAAGTCTGAAAACATACTGAAGTATTTTACATTTTATATATATGGAATTAGTTATACCGAGAGCAGTTGTTCCATTCCATGTCATTGTACTGTTTCTACATTAGAGAGATATGTACCTCAGATATAAATTCACGATATGGATCTTACGATTCTATTCTATTTTCATGCTATACGATTCGAATCTTATGGGTGAATCGGTATTGATCGTGAATCTTACGATTCATGTGATTCGAATCTTGCGATTCGAGTCAATTCTCATGTCGAACGATTCTCTTACCAACAAAACCAGTGAAAAAGTCAATATAGAGAAAAAACAAAGCAGGATAAAATAGTTATATTAGAAGATGAAGATAACGAAGGGCTTGGATTTGGAAATGATAATGAATAAATATGGATTTGGATAGGAAATTTTAATGGCTTGATAGGTTTACTTTGTTTTATTCTAAAACTTTAACTTCATGGTTTGATATTTTGAACTTGACAGCCACACAAGTCATTGCGTTCTCTTTCATCTGTGTTTGGTAAATGATTTAGAATTGAAATTTATATAAATACATAATTTGCAATTAATTTTTATTATCTTTTTACAAATTAATGGAAATATATCCATAAATATATGTATTTATTTTTGATTAATTTTCAAAAGTTATACTAAATCTTATGATTCGATTCTTGATTCTAAAAAATAAAAATTTAGATTTTCAATTTGGCAACTATGATTTGACTTTTGATTTTTTTTTGTTGCTTTAGTAATTTCATTCGTTATTGGCTCCATTTGTCTCTTACTTCATCCCTTATTTGTTGCTTGAACAGCTTGAAATCTTGGGCTAAGCTGTAACTTGCAAGGAAATGGTACTTTTTTTTTGTTCCTATATTATTTTTTCCCCCAAATATTTCCCTTTGATTCTTTAATATTCTCTTTATTTATCTCTCTTGCATCCTTGAACAGCTTTATCTTTAAGCAAACTAACCCATTGTGGATAATAAGTAATTGTCAAATGAAGACATTGTTCTACGGTATTTTTTTGTTTTTCTTGTCTGCATGTGTTTATGTAAAAGATTTGTACAGGATGGGGATTCTTTTTGCGGAGAGGAGGACAATTTTGACTGGGACAGTGAAGATGAGCGAGAAATTGAAAATTTTGGGTTGTCTTCTTCTTCAAGCCTCACACTTCCTGGTGGAGAAGCTATAGCAAGCTCAGCAGAAGTAATGATTTACATTTGCTATCTGGAAACTTCTTTCTTTGTCTTTCATGTCAAAGCCTTGGACTTTTGGTCAAATTTGAAGCAACCATAGTATGGAAAATCCTGCATTTTATTAACAAAATATTACAATTTTTTTATTGAGAAAGTGTTTCATGATGCCTTTATTATTATTAATGAGTTTTCTTAATCGATGAAATCTTGCAAGAGTTAATTGAATTCTTGTAGTTTTTATATTATTGCACATGATTTTTTTTTTCTTTGAACGTGCTCTTTGTACTCTTGACTCCATGATAACCACTTTCCAATAAGCAGGAACGAGAGCAGCTATACTGGAAAGTAGGGAAACTTTGATAGAACATATTTGTAGCCTTCATAAACTTCCTTAGCTGAGATTTCTCTTGATGCAGGGGAACCATGGCAATTGGGATCTTAAGACGCAGCAAGCCCTTATCTTTTACCACTATTTATATTTTTAATTGTGATATTTTATCAAACTTGTATTCAAGATGATTTGGTCTAGTTGTTCATGCACTAATTTTCTGGCCATCTTATTGTTTGTGCTGCTGGTTATAAAGTTAATTGTGACCTGCGTGGATGGTGTATGAAAGATCATTCAAGCAATAATGTCTCCTTCTTCCACTCTATAAGCAATGGATTCATGGCCAATCTTCTTGCTTGCAAAGTAGACATTTAATGATTTACCTTTTCTTACTTCAATATTACTTCAAAGTAGACATTTCATGATTTACCTTTCCTCTACTTCAACATTACTTTATTATGCTTGTACAAAGCTCATGCCTTCCCTAAACTTCATCTCAACCATACTATGAAAGTATGTGCATATGGGTGTTCATTATTCCTTTGTTATTTATTCACCATGGTTACAGTTTATTACTTTTTCCTTGGTGGCATTTTGCTCATGCAATGGTGCATACTTAATTTCTTTTTAATTTGAGGCATATGCATGATTTTTTATTTATTCATTATTGATAAAAAACAAGATATCTGTTTTATAACTAAGCTCTGTTTGTTTGACTCTAGGCAAGCTCATCAGTAGGTTCTTCTGGTTCAAAGTTGATAGATCATTTTGTAGGAATGGGCTTTCCTGAAAAAATGGTTGCAGAAGTAATTCAAGAAAATGGTAAAAGACATTTCTTATTCTGATTTCAATTATTGCAATACATGCATGCACATACATATTTGTGCATACTCAACCACAAGTACACATATTGAAAGCTTCATTTATAACACTGCTTATTTGATTATTCAGGAGAGGAAAATGCAGATTTGATACTTGAAACACTTCTCAAATGCTCAGTGAGTTTGATTCTTGGATTATCCAAATTTCTTGTGGTTGAGAATTTATGTACTTATGAGATCAGAAGATGGATATTTGTCACGTACTGACACTTGATACTGTTTTTGCCTCAAGGCAAGATCATCTGCAAGCTCTTCTGGCTCCAAGTTGATCGATCATTTTGTTGGGATGGGGTTTGGCGTTGAAATGGTGGCCAAAGCAATTCGGGAAAATGGTAAAGGTTCTTAATTTGGTTTGCTTCTGAGCATCCTTGCTCACCTTCAAAGTTTAAACTATAACCATCTCCTGTTGAATGTTTAGGAGAGGGAAATACAGATACAATTTTGGAAGCTCTCCTCACATACTCGGTGAGATGTATTTACCTTTATGCTCTACATTATCTTTGTTAGTTGCCAATGCCACTTTATTCAGCTCGATGGTGGAGATGGTCTTGTATTCCACCGGACATTGTTCATGCATATGTTTTCTTCTAATGTTAGCCAACAACAAAGTTAGAGCATCAGTGATGTCAGAGATGAGTAGAATATAGTGCTATCTTTTGATGTAAAGAGATGTTCTCGTTATATTATTTTTTACAATATTTTTGAACTGTTCTCAAACCTGCATTTATATCTGTTAGGTTATAAAATTATTTTTGAAGCTTTATCAATACTTTTAGGTTGTTGATGAAACAATTATCCCTTCGTATGGATTGTCAATATCAAAGGTCAGCTAATCCATTGGCACTGCTGTGATTATGTTCTTGGAAAAGAATGGTAGCTGTTGCCAGATTAGCTATTTAAGTCACTTGGTGTTGTCTCAAGAAACCTGGCTGATATGGTGCTTACATTGTAAATTTTATGTTCAGAGGGGTGTTTACTCTTCATTATCTAACTCAGCCATTCAGCCAAAAAGAATAAAAGGGAAAATAGTATGGTGTTTTTACCTTATTATTAGTAGATCTGTATTGAACCATTGGTTTATTCTCTTTTGAGCTTATCTCCTCCCCTACATATATTTTTCCTCTTGTAGAAAAGATTGTTGAAGAGAATCAAAATAAGAGAAAGGAATGCCATAAACATTTGGTATTATCCTTGTTTAAGCACAATAAGTGCATAAATAAAGACATACTCCCTTCGTCCCAAAAAGATAATCCATTTTTTCTTTGGTTTGTCCCAAAATATAGTCCACTTTCCTTTTTTGCATTATAGTTAATCTTTAAATTGTCTACTATACCCTTATTAAATTTTACCTTATTTTTAATAACCCTCATTAATTCTTAGTTATTATTCTAATATAATAATTACTCATGTATTATTTAAGATGAGCATAATAGGAAAGTTATATGAATAAAATTGTTCTTTAACCATATCTGTTAATTTGTGTGAAAATAAAAAGTGGACTATCTTTTTGGGATGGAGGGAGTATACAATAAAAGTACGATAAAAAATTTTGATTTTTTCCAACTTGTCATTGCCTTATTGTCTAAGGGGACTAATGAACGAACTTTGAGGTTTTGACTCCAAATAGTTAGTAACTGTGTTTAATTGCTCATCATAACTTGGTCTTTTTTGTTTCTATTCTTGGAACTTTTAGCACTTACTGTTCATTCTTTTCTTTTTGGCAGGCGATTGAAAAATCTCCTCAAGAGGAGCTGCATGTGGAATCTGATGAGTGGTCTCCAGAATGCAATGGGAGCTTTCTGGATGATTTTTCAGATTTTGATACTGAAGATGAGGTAGCTAATCTTCTAGGCTGTACTATAGGTGGTGGTTATATGGATGTGCACATAATGAATACACTAATGCAACATAACATGTTCTTGCTTAAAATGTTCGAAATTTTTACTTCTGGACATGTTATTTTCTCCCTGATTGCCCATACAACTGCAAGCTTAAAATTTTCATTAATATGTGAACTTTTTCATATAGGACATCTTTTCAGATGTCTGATAACATATGGATGAATTTGTTGCGAGATGTATGGAAAAGTGACATTTTATTCTTTGAAGTGAATTGAAAGTTAATGTTTTAATTTATGCTTGTCAGGAAATTATTGTAAAATCTGAGCCTGATGAAGAAGGGAACACTTTGTTGTTCTTAGCAAGGATGGGTTACACAATTGAGGAAGCTTCAATAGCTGTAGAGAGATGTGGTGTGTATTATATCTTGTGGTAATTTAGCAATGGCTAAGCATGTTTCTCTGCGCAGTGTGTAAGGAGTAATTTCTTTGCTTTTGATATTCCCATAAAAGGTTTCGGCAAGGAGGAGCAATAATCTCTCAATTATGAACGATGAAGAGATGAAATCTTTTATTTGCTTTTCATTTGATATATTATTTAGTAGTATATATATTTTCCTATTATAGTTGTGGTTGATGTGCTATGATTTGATTGTTTTTAGTATTATAGGCATAACTGAGGTGGAGTTGCATACAACTTTTTTGTTGCACCTGAACACAAAGTTACATGTATTGCTTCCTGTTTAGGATATTGACATTAAAATATAAGAAATGGGTTGTACAAGTTCTATGGCTTAATTTGTGCTGAAGTTGATGAGTACTTCAATGATGTGGATGAGATCAACCTTTTGTTTTGGGGCTCTTTCATGTTTCCTCTTGCTATTTTTGGATATCTGTTTATGGCAATGAAATATAATTTTAGTTGTGAATGACTCTCTGAATCTTTCTAGTGAGGCAAGTTGTCCTAAGATCCTTTTTAGATGTCCTGAATGGGAACTTCCCTTTTCTTTTTCTTTCTCTGGAATGCTATGATAAGATACTTAAATTTGCTCTCTCTGATCTTAGATCTTTTAATCAATACAAGACAATTTCTTTGAGCCAAACTAGCAATTTTGCAAAGTAAAAATTAGGAACATCTGTCTAGTGCTTACAACCACAGTATTTTATTGATGCTATCAAATAGGCGACATTTTACTTTTTGAGTTTTTGCCATTTTATAGGAGGTGCAAGATCAGTGAGAAGACCTTGCTCTTTGCAATGAGCTGTTTCATTTTACCCCCAGAATTCAGTTCTCTTACATCCTGTTACAATGCTTGGATCAAGGCACAAAGGATAGTTCTTTTGATAGTGCAGAGCAATTCTCTAAAATTTGCCTCTGACCATTCTGGTGTCTGCCATTTTACTTTATAAGTTCTCTTTATTCTGTGTCTTGATGTGCCATAACAAGTTATCAAATGAACTGCAGGAATATTTATTCACGGTGAATTCTGTGTTGCTTTCTTATTTTCTCTTGCCTTGAATTATATACAATTCAAATGTTGCAGGATCAAATGCAACTATTGCGGAGCTAACAGATTTCATCTCTGCTGCTCAAATGGCGAAGGCAGCTGATGCTTCCTTTCCAGAAGAGAAGGTAAATTCTATCTCCTCTTATCTGGAATATGAGTGAATATATGATGGAAATGAAATTTTTCTAACAAGTCGAAGTTATTTTGTACTGATTTTGTTTAATTATCTGTATCCAATTTAATAGCCAAGGATAAAGCATTTTGATGATGATTATCCTAAACACAAGAAGAGGAGTTATTATGAGTACGATATGTGGAAAAGGAAAAAGCAGATGAGATTGGATAAGAAGATGCTGCATGGAGAGGATGAGATGCTTCGGCTCCCAAATCCAATGGTTGGATTTGGTGTCCCCAATGAACCTGCCATTGTAACTAATAGAACACTTCCAGAAGCTGCTGTTGGACCTCCCTATTTTTATTATGAGAATGTAGCACTGGCTCCTAGAGGGGTTTGGCAAACTATTTCAAGGTTCTTATATGACGTGGAACCTGAATTTGTTGACTCAAAGTATTTCTGTGCAGCTGCCAGGAAAAGGGGCTATGTACACAATCTTCCAATTCAAAACAGATATCCCCTACTTCCACTACCTCCATACACAATACATGAAGCTCTACCCTTAACAAAGAAATGGTGGCCTTCCTGGGACACCAGGACAAAACTAAATTGCTTGCAGACCTGCGTTGGAAGTGCAAAACTGACGGACAGGATCCGCAAAGCCCTGGAAGACTATGAAGGAGATCCACCTTTAACTGTCCAGAAGTTTGTTCTTGATGAATGCCGTAAATGGAATCTGGTCTGGGTTGGCAGGAATAAAGTTGCTCCACTTGAACCGGATGAAGTAGAGATGCTTTTGGGTTTCCCAAGGAACCACACAAGGGGAGGTGGATTAAGTAGGACTGACAGATATAAATCACTCGGTAACTCATTCCAGGTAGGTTATTTTGTAATTTGTAGTATAATATATGGCTATCTGTGAAATTCTCCTGTGCAAAAGGGTGACCCAGTGTACGAAGCATCCAACATTTGTGGCTCTGGGGAGAATTAATGTATGCAGCCTTCCCCCTTCTTTTGAAGAGATTTTTAGCCATGACCTCTAGATCACTAGTGGAGTAACTTTACCGTGACACGAAAGTCACCCTCTCTCTTGTGCAACATATATCGCTGAATATTTCTCAACTTCTTTGTTATTAATTCTCATCAATGATCTTATAAGATTTGTTGCATGCTTCATTTTCCCCCTTCAGCATGTTTTCCAAATTTTATAGTATTTCCTAGTTAAATATTTTCAATTTGTTCCTATATATGGCATTGTGCTTAGAGAGTAAAGCTGTTTCAGGTCGACACTGTTGCCTACCATCTTTCAGTTTTGAAAGACATGTTCCCTGGAGGTATCAATGTTCTCTCTCTTTTTTCGGGGATTGGTGGTGCAGAAGTTGCTCTTCACCGGCTTGGTATTCGTCTGAAGAACGTAGTGTCAGTTGAGATCTCAGAAGTAAATAGAAATATTATGAGGTGCTGGTGGGAACAAACGAACCAGAGCGGAACTTTGATTGACATTGTAGATGTACAACACTTGAATGCTGATCGGTTAGAGCAGTTGATGAACTGCTTTGGTGGGTTTGATCTTGTTGTTGGTGGGAGTCCATGTAATAATCTTGCAGGTAGCAACAGACACCACCGTGATGGCCTGGAGGGTAAGGAATCTTCTCTTTTCTTTGATTATTGTCGTATTCTAGACCTGGTTAAGTGTATAATGACTAGAACTTGATGAATTCAAGTATGTAACTAATTTTCTGGTACACGTACGGAATTGATTTTTCAAAGTTACCCATTTTTTCGAACTTAAATATTGATTACAATTGTTGGCAATTGATGCAAGCTTATACTTTGAAGTTGAAATAATGGTAATTCAACTTTTGGAATTAGAAAATTTGTTTTGCTGCTATCCTAGCTAGTTTGGGATTAAAACTTAATTTCTTGATTCGCCTGTATGATCTGTTCTGTGGAAAGTTAGTTTGCTTGTTTTTTCACATGTTTGATGCTCTGTTGTGATTATGTTTGATGCTCATTATTTAAGACAATGCCTATTTGAAGGGCGATTGAGGTCCAGTAAATTTGGTTTCCGAGTTAGAAGTATATTTTGTTTACAACAGGTTTCAAAATATATCTAAACCAGATTAATTAGTCAAATTTGTATATTCAATGTGACTATAAAAGTCATTTATTACATAATGATAATACATTACCATACGGATGCCCAGTCTCAATTTATGAATTATTTTTTAGAGTTCAAGAAAGAATTTATTGCATGTTTACTTTTTTACTCTTATTTATTAAATTCATAAAAAAAATAAAAAATAAAAAGGGGAAGAGTTAGTGTAAAAGATATCAAAAGAGGATTACTAAAAACTTACCTTTGCACCCATTTTGGATAAATATATAGGAATATATTATCTACACATAGATAGTATTATTAATTAAATAGTTTTTTTTATTAGGTCCTGCTGAATTTCTTTTTCTTTTTGGGGTTATCCCTTCCTTTGTATCCAAAAAAAAAAAAAAAAAATTTTTTTTATTAAAAGAATAAATTTGATAATTAATTTAAAAATTTTCAAATTGAATTATTATTAAAAAACAAGAGTATAAAAAATGAATAATACCATGTCTAGCTATTTAAAATTTTGGGTTCTACTTGTTTTGTTTGCAAATAAAAGTCGTTAAACATTGTCATATGATAATAAAAGAATAATTAATTTTCTTAAATTATAACAAAACATTTAGTAACTAAATTATCTTTTGTTTTATACCATTAATTTAGAAAAAATTATTATTTTATTCATATATTTTGCTACATTATGTAATATTGCCCTGTATTTATAGAAATATATAGTTTTGTTACTAATTGTTTGTCTCCATTACGCAGTTAGATCCTTTGTCAACCTTTTGTATTTTTTTCATCAATATATTGCCTAAATTAACTAATTTATCAATTTATTTATTGATTATTTTATTTTTATATTTTATCAAAATTAATTTTTTCCTCCTTATATTTAACCGGAGGGGAGTATAAAAACCTAATAAAGTACATAAACATTTAATTTAACTAAAGACGATTTTAGAAAATTGTACAAATATTAATATGTTTAACGTATGTAAAAGTAAAATTGGAAAGGCCGATTTTTGGTTCTATCTTTATTCGGGTCATTTGAAAAAAAAAAAAAAAAAAAAGGTGGCGATTGATTCTATAATTTGAGAGCGAGTATTTGTAAAGAACTCTCCACGTCCAATAGAAAAATCTAGCGGGCTGAGCTTGTACGGGACGCATTGAGTTCCGCCTGTGAGCCAGCCGGACGGTCGACACGTCTAAAAGAACTAACTTACTAACCAGAACCAAATGACAGCTAAACCAAAAAAGCAAAGCCCAACCATCTAAGAGGCGAGGGTTTAAGAAAACGGTGGATTCGATCCAAATTAAAACGATAAAATATAAACCGAACTTTTCTTGCAACAAACCGAATCGAAATAGGCACTGATTCGAACAACAAATTCGGTTCAAACCGAGCCCTCCTTTAACATCTGACAGAATCGAACGGAAATGAGTCGGTTCGGGGTAGTTTGGCACGCCCACCAGCCCAGCCCCCATTCAACTATAAATATCTATCGTTAACGCAATTCAGTTTTCTTCCACTTTCTCTCTTGCGTTCTCTATCCTCCGTTATCTTACTTTACCATTTGCAAGGGATAGAGGATCAACGAGAGAGAGGGTCCATCACGTTTTTAAAGGGCCGGCGCATTTCTTGATTCGTTTATTGTTCTCCACAACTCTCGATACGATACCGTCAGGTACGATCCAAAGAGAAAGAAAAGAAAATTTCAGCTGATATTTTTGTAGATCTGAATCTATTTTTGTATTCGAGCGCTCGTTGATGATCCAACTGGGTGGAATCTAGGGTTTCTATGGTCTGTTTGGTTGCTGATAAAACCGTAGGAAAATTTTTATGAAAATTCTTTTGAATGTTTGCCTTTTGTCTTCTTAAGATCTAGGAGGAAACCACAAATTTGAAGGTTTATACGAATTTCGTGTGCGATTTCTGCCTTGTTGTGTCAATTTGGATTTTACTTGGAAAGAGTTGAATCTGTTATAAGGTAATATAGTTTTATCCTTGTTTGAAGCCATGGATAGCTTCGTTTAGGTTTTTCTTGTTATTGATGTTAGGTTTTGTTATATGATTTGCTTTTGTTTATCCTGTGCTTTGTTTTGATGCTAATTGATATTTTTTCATGTTTTGTTTTTCTCATGCTGCTCTTGGTTTTCTACAAAATTAACTTTGAATGTAGTTGTTTTTAGATGTTTGAATCTCTAGTTTTCCTTTTTTGTTATTTTGAAATTTCAAATTTCACTCAAATCCATTAGTTATGTTTCTTGAAGTCAATGCTTGTGTGTTCTTTTTTTAATGTTACCTGGTTGGCTTTATGTTGGAATTTCTTTTATATTGATTGCCTAGTTCAGTTGCTGCTTTTCTTTTTCCTTCAAATTATTATAGACTAACTCAGTCGTTTATGTCTAATAATTTTCTTATTGTAGGCTTTTGTTGGTGGGTTCCTGTGTTAAGATGGCTGCTACTGCTGGTCCAAGATATGCACCAGAGGACCCTACTCTCCCCAAACCATGGAGAGGCTTAGTTGATGGTAAAACTGGGTATCTTTATTTTTGGAATCCAGAAACTAATGTCACTCAGTATGAGAGGCCTACTGCCCCTGCTCATCCATTGAAGTCTTCAATGCCTATAAGTTCTTCAGTTCAAGTTCAACAATCTTCTCATCGAGGCTATAGCCCCATTAAAGAAGATGATAAGTACGGCAGAGGCAATAATGGTGGATCAAAACCTGATGCTGGAGCAAAGAGTAGTCAGGTATTTATTCTTTTTCATTTTGTCTTTCCACCTGTTACTTGACCTTTTGAGTAGTATTGCGATATGATCAGATCTTTTTGTGATAGCTCTGGTTCTAAGCTGGCTACTGCCTTCATAATTTCTTGTCTATAGGAAATCGAAAGAAGTATAGGTTTGCATATGAAAATTTGAACACCAAACCATATGTTGCCTTTAGCTTTCTTTGTGAGCACCATGTCTTTTGCTACCTTGGGTTGTGGTCAATTTTCTTACTTTTTCACCGATTCTTCATATCTGAATCTAAAAAATAGAATCTGAATGGTATGCAAAAAGGATATGTAATATTAATCCATGTGACACTTCAAGCATTTATGCATTTATTTTCATTGATAATATGTTCAAGCATATGTGCGTTCAGGCCAAGAAAAAGGTAGTAAGTTCTAAACTGGAGATTAAGTTGTACTTTGTCTGTGCTCTACATGAACTGATGTCATACTCTTAATTTTGCCCAGACTGCAAGAGTTGGACCTGGACAATCTCAAACTGTTCCAAGTGACACAGCTAATGGGCCTGGTGGATTGTATGCTAGAACACATGGATCATCAACTGGAGGAAGTGGTCTTTCTGCAGAGGCTTATCGTCGACGCCATGAAATTACAGTTACTGTGAGTTCATATGCTTTTTGATTTTTTTATTGGGTGTATTTCAAACATATAGCAGTTTTACTTGATTTTCTATGAGACATGAATAATGGGCAGCTTTTATTTCTCAAGTAAAGAATTCACTTAAATAAAAACAAGGGTGTGCAATCCAAACACAAAAGAAAGAAATTCAATGACACAAACATCAGGCATATTAGCTAAAATTCTTCACTATTCCAAAATGAAGGTGGAGCCTAGTAGTTAGTTTGAATATGGAAACTGCACTTTTAGTAACAACTTACTCTTCTGGCAGTATTCTTCTAATAAAATTCCGATAATCCAAGCGTATAAAATATGACTGCTGTGCTTTGCTTGTTTGTTTGGGACATTATGCCATTGCTGTGATGTTCTATGATGTAGAATGTATATGTAATTCCAATAATGGTTTATGAAACAGAGTTAATACAATGGCCCCTTTATTAGCTGAAATTTTCTACTCTTTTTTCTCTCTCTCCCCCCTCCCCCAAACTCTCTTTCTTACTTCCAGTATTTCTAACTTATTCTGTCTTATTGGGCGTCCAAATTATAATGCTTAGGGCAGCTATCATTGGATTGGGTGTAACTTCTTTTGTGAATTACCGTAGTAGTTGGTTGACTGGCTGGTGAATATTCTTGTTTATTGCATTTGCAATCTGTCTTCATTCTTGTTAGGTTTCTGGTGGATATGTTTAACTGTTATGTGGTTGCTGATTTTTTTAAATCCTGATGGTAGGGAGATGAAGTTCCCCCACCTCTTATGTCGTTTGAGGCTACTGGCTTTCCTTCTGAGATTTTGAGAGAGGTATTGATTTCTGCTTTTCTTTATTGTTCATTTCTGCATGCAATTCTGTTGAGCCATTGTTCTTGTAAGTTAGAAACCTATCAACTTAGTTTTGTTGTTCAAAGTTCTGTGATTGCTGGAGGTCTAATGTTGATTTTCAGATTCGTTAATACTTTTGCCATCTGTACTTTTGTCGCAGGTGCGATATTTGCTCCTGGGAGGAGCCAATGTCGTACGCTGTGGTGCCCTCTCTGTGGGGCCTTGCATGTAATTTGGAGCGCCCTTTTACGATCAACCATTTTTGGGAAGGGCTTTCTGAATCACCTGAGTTCGTGGCTGGGACTGCCGTTGGTGATAATTTGTCTGCCACTCGGTCCAAACGGAAGAAGAGGCCTCCTCCTGCTCTAGCTTGCATCAGCAAGCATTTGCCGACTGCATATGGGGGATGATGCTTCTTCTGCCATTAGCCACTCCTGTATAAGCTCAAAAGAAATATCAACCAAAAATCTTGAAGCCAGTACCTTGGCTCATGGGAGTTGCTGGATTTTTGCTTTTTCCAGGTACACAGCGCGGGGTTTTCTGCCCCAACTCCAATTCAGGCACAATCATGGCCAGTTGCTCTGCAGAACAGAGATATTGTAGCCATTGCAAAGACTGGCTCAGGCAAGACCTTAGGTTACCTAATTCCTGGATTTATTCATCTGAAGCGCTGTCGAAATGACCCTCAACTGGGTCCTACTGTATTGGTATTGTCACCAACAAGAGAGTTGGCAACACAGATACAGGATGAAGCTGTGAAGTTTGCGAAGTCATCCAGAATTTCTTGCACGGTATGCTACCCAAAGGCTCAAATTTTATATATTTGTATATAAAGTTATTTTGCGACACTTTTATTTGGCAAACATTTACATCATATTCTCATCTTCTGCCTGCTGATGTTGCATGAATGCATACTGACATAAAAATATGACTTGAAATGAAGAAATGTTTCATGTACACAGTTCTTTTGAGTGTGTCTTTTTATCTTATAGTGCAATTTGGATAAGGCATTACAGCCTGATATTTAAGTAATACTGTCTTCTTATTTCTGCATCTTAGCATTATAGTAACATAAGAAAAAAGGATTCAACTGAAGCAGTTTCCACTAGTGTTGAGGAAAATTAATTATATTGGAATTCAGAGCATCCATGCATCTTTTAATTTCTTTTAGTTATTTTGTAATTGATGAAACATTGATTTTATAGTTTAGATATTTCCTACCATTATCAATGGTAACGAATATCTTTTTAAATATTTTATTGAAGTTTGGTAATGATATGTTGTGTTGAAGTGCTTGTATGGAGGAGCACCAAAAGGTCCCCAGTTGAAAGAATTGGACAGAGGAGCAGATATTGTGGTTGCCACTCCTGGCCGTTTGAATGATATTCTTGAAATGAGGCGAGTTAGCCTCAGCCAAGTTTCTTACCTTGTACTAGATGAGGCTGATCGCATGTTGGACATGGGTTTTGAGCCCCAAATACGAAAGATAGTAAAGGAGGTGCCTGCTCGTCGCCAAACCCTCATGTACACAGCAACTTGGCCAAAGGAAGTTCGGAAAATTGCAGCAGATCTACTTGTCAATCCTGTTCAAGTTAATATTGGCAATGTTGATGAACTTGTGGCAAACAAGTCAATCACACAGGTATGAACTATTGCCATTCTTGATACAGTTCAGAGCAAAAGTAATATTTCTGCTATAGGTTTGAAATATTTTTCTGTCTTGTCTATCCCGATTTCCCTATTTCCTTCTGGGGTAACATGATAATGTTTAAATGTCATATTGATTGAGTGCTTCATAAATTTTGTTTTCTTGCAGTATATTGAACTATTGGCACCTATGGAGAAACACAGAAGGTTGGAGCAGATATTACGGTCTCAAGAACCTGGGTCAAAGATTATTATTTTTTGTTCAACGAAAAAGATGTGTGATCAACTTGCACGTAATCTTACACGCCAATTTGGAGCTGCTGCTATTCATGGAGACAAGTCTCAGGGTGAGAGGGATTATGTCCTTAATCAGTTCCGTACGGGGAGGTCTCCAGTGCTTGTTGCTACTGATGTCGCTGCTCGAGGACTGGACATTAAAGATATAAGGTTGGTCACCTTGATATGTTAATTTTCTGTATTTGTGCTAGAGAGTTGGCATTGTTATTAATTAATCACTTGAATTTTGATATTGCGGATCCTGTGCTTTTATTGTATACTTGCAGATTGTATAGTACTGTTTTTCTCCATTTTAGGACTTTTTATCACTCTCCGTCTGTAGATGAACAATCATGACAGTTTTTAATTGAAATTTTTCTTGATATGGTACAATGGAGCAAAGATTCCATAAAATTACCATATGAAAATTGTTTGGCTAACCTTTTCTACCAGGGAAATGGAAGGGAACATCAATGAGAAAATGCATCTTCATTTGCATTACTATCCTGTAAGAAGTGAGAATAGGGGGAGCTATTGTAAGCTCTCTTAGATTTGTTATCCTCTCTTATTATTTGTTCTTCCCTTCTCTTGTGATAACTTAAGGCTGCATTGTTTCCATGTCCATTCGTTGATTTTCTGTCTTGTTATTTTTGTTGTGGAGAATGTGGAAATAATTGGTGTCTAATCTGTTACAGGGTTGTTATCAACTATGATTTTCCTACTGGAGTGGAGGATTATGTTCATAGGATTGGGAGGACTGGTCGGGCAGGTGCTACTGGAGTGGCTTATACATTCTTTGGTGACCAGGATGCTAAGTATGCTTCAGATCTCATTAAAGTCTTGGAAGGGGCAAGCCAACGGGTGCCTCCAGAAATTCGTGATATGGCTTCTCGTGGTGGTGGGATGGGCAGGCCTAGGCGTTGGGCCTCTGGTCCTGGTGGGCGTGATGGTGGCCGCGGTGGGCGTGGCGATTTTGGTTATGGTGGAAGGGATGGGGGAAGAGGTAGTTGGGGGATGTCTAATTCCTCTTCTGGAAGGCCAGAAAAAGGTGGAGGCCGTGGATATGACCATGAGACACGAGACAGGTACATGTGCACTGTTTTTTTTTTTTTTTTTTTCCCGATTTTAACTTTGAATTTTCTTTTTCTTGGACTAGCTTGGTGACCGAGTGAGTTAATATTTAGTTAAACGGTAGCTTGGCTCATCCTTATTTTCTCTTTTCTGGTCTCCCCTTCGACCGTCTCTTCTTCTTGTGTTTTTATTATTTGGATGGGCACAGGAGGATGTGGGGGGTGACGTAGGTGGAGTCCACCTTATTCTTTAGTTAACTATAATTGTGATTGAATTGATATTTTGCAGTATACCAACTGTTACCTTTTTCTTGGTCCAATTTTTTTTTTTTTTTTTTTTAATTTTTCTTTTTCATTCTTATCATCAAACTTATTTTCCTTGCCTTTTCTTGTTGAAGTTGAATTTTTTAAAATAGATAATGATTTTCAGCTATTTTCTTTTTATTTTAATATTTTTTTTTTGGGCGGAAGAGGTTTGAATTTGGAATTTCCTTCTGAAGGAGAAAATATGGTACCAATCCGGTTATTTCTCTATTTTTGCTGTTTTGAAAGTTAAATATACTGCTGCATATGGACAGGTATGATCGAGGGTACAGCAATGGCTATGATAAAGGCCGTAGTCGCAGTCGCAGCCCTGATAGGGAGGCAGGTTGGGGCAACTGTAATAAAAGTTTGAATCGTGATCGCAGCCGCAGTCGCAGCCCTGATAGATATAATGGGGCTAAACGGTCCCCAGTGCGCAGTTTTCACCAGGCAATGATGGAAAGAAACCGGGCATCGTCACCGCCTCAAAACCAGCGGGAGAGGTCAAGATCCCCTCTTGGCGGTGGCAACAGTTTTCACAAGGCATCAACTCGTGAACAGTCTCCAGCGGGCAGTTTTCACCAGGCAATAATGGGAAGGGGTCAGGGATCGACACTGACAGAACAAGGAAGATCACCTGCAACTGGGCAAGAGAATACAGGATATAATGGTGGATCCTATTCTCATTTTGGGGAAGACGAAGAGGAAGGCATGATTCCGGCTGACAATGAAGGCATGTCTCAAAGAGCAGATGGCCATTGATTTCCTTGGCCCATCCTACCTGCCCCTCTCTCTTTTGGTTGTATTTTTGGGGGGGTTATCTTTTTAACCTTTTATTTGTAGCTTAAAATAGGTGTAGCAAAGGGGAATTATGGTGATTAGTTGATTTTTGGTGAAAAACTCCTTTTGGTTTGAAGGAGAGGGTTTAGAAAGTGAAGTCGCTAATTCTGTTTTGTGGTCTTTGTTAGAAAAGTAAAAAAGAAGGAAAATGCCGTTTTAAGTGTATTTATCACGGGAGGGTGAAATGTAAGATGGAACTGTGTAATGAACAATATATAGTTTAAACAGTTAATTTGGTGAAAAATTTCCTCGGTTATTTTATTTAGCTTAAATCTTTTGGTTTTATTGAGCTTAAGTTTGCTACTGTTATAATAATTTCTAATTAATCTAAATTTTGCGTTTTGAAACAATAGCACTTTCAATCCTACTTAACTCTTCAGGATCCACTTGTAACTATTTGTCATAATAATTTGAAATTGTTCAAAATTAGTGAATAAAATATAATAAATATAGATCCCATAATGCCTATTTGAGTTGACCCAAAAAATGAATTGTCTAAATTATATAATATACCAAATTTTGGCTGTTGTAACAATTATATACAAAGCAACTCTAATCCTTAAATACCCTAATTTTAATTGTTGTGACAAATGCACCCGAATTCAAACTAAGGGTCATATTTAATAAAATTTCATTCAAAATTCAAAATTTATCTTATTTTTATATAGAAATTCTAGATTATCAAAAAAGAAGCGATTAATAGGAAATGAGTTCAGAATAAAGTAAAACACTCCGCAATGATTTTATAAAAGAGGTTGAAGAAATATACCATTTCACTACTTAACCAACTTTTCGAATTAAATTGACCTAATGTGTAAACGTGTAACTCACAATTTCTATTTTCATTTAATAAAGTTGCCGTAGATTGTGGTCATGGTGTTTGGAGGTTTAAGATTATTTTTGTGATACACTATGTTTTCTCAAGTAATTTATAATTTGTACATCAAAATGAAATGAAAATTTGAATTTAGCGTTTAACTATGATCACATGTTTGCCATAATTTTCTTTATTACGAACTCATTTCTTCTTGGTTACTTCTTTCTCTAATAATTTGTTCTATTAAAAAATTTGAATTTAGGGTAAAATTGTAATCAAATGGGATCCTAAATTAATCCAAGATGCAATTATGACAAAAAGTTAAAATTATGGTATCTAAAGGATTAGAGTCATTTTGAGGTTAGGTTGTTTATAATAATCAAAGTTTGGGGTATTATATAGTTTAGCCAATTTATTTCTTAGTTTAAGTTAGCTCAAATATGAGTTGTGAGACCTACATGTATTATATTTTATTCAAAAATTTTGAACAATTTCGAATACGATACAATTATGATAAAAATCGCCAGGGATTAAGTTAGATTTAAAGTTTAATTGTTAGAAGACGCAAAATTTAAAGTATTTTTAACGATTTACTCATTTGAAATGATATTTAAATTAATGTTGTAAAATAACTTCAAATTTTAAGTGCATTTATTATGTCTAAGTGCCGCATCAGTGGACTTGAAATGTTTTCCTGAAATAGGAAAAACGAGCAGAGTGAGACTTGAAATGTTAATTTCATCTTTGAATTTTCTTTGTCGTCAGTCAGTCGGTGGTAGGAGTAGGAATCTTTTTTCTTTTCACCTACTAATTTGCTCTCTTCTTCCTTTGGGTTTCATATCTTCCTCGAAAACGTCACCTTTACAGCTTTCAAATTCTCCCTCTACAAACTAACTCGAAACAATAACTCTGAATCCAAATCTAAATAATTTGTCCAAGAACGGCTTTTACTTTGCTCCCTTGAATGAAATCTTTAATTTCAAAATCCAAAAGCTGAGATAATAATTTTATATGTGTGAATTTATTTCTTTAACAGAGAGATAATTAAGAAGGAACAAAAGAAATTTATTTGATATGGGTAATGAGTACCCGATCTTTGAATCCAAATCTATATTATTTTTATTACATGAACACATCTTAAATATATTTATTCACTACCAAAATCCGTTAAAATCAGATTGAGTCGGACTGGGTACCTGGTAAAATTGACATCCACGCTCCTAGTTTAATTGTTAGGGACTTTGCAGTAATTAACCCCCAAAAAAAGAAATAGTTTTGTCACTTAAAAAAAAAAAAAAACTTTCAAAACTGAAATAATAACAAAATTAAGGAGAGATGGCTTTTCGTAATAGTAAGATCCTAAGAGCATCTCCAATGCTAATATAGATTGTGACTGATGTGTCATGTACCAAATTGTGTGAATAGTGATGTGATTTAAAGGTTTATTTATAGATAATAAGTTTTAAAAACCTTTCTCCAATACACTAGTTTTGAATCTTCTTCCGTCATCTTATTTTTCCTTTTCTTTTCTAGGTCCACAATTTGATATGCAACGAATATGTAAAGCAATAAATATCCATATTGACTAAGAGACCCTCTAGAAATAGAAGGGGCTATTTATTTTTTTGACACCTCAACTTAACACATCAAATAGATATTAGAACATTTACGATGTTAATATGGATTGTTCTTATTTAATTGCCACATCAGAAAAATAAAAAGATTTTTTTAAAAAATACAGTCCAATGCTAATGTCTATTTGATATGTTAAGCTCAAGTGTCAAAAGAATAAATGACATTTTCTAGCGCACCTTCTATTTTTAGAGGGTCTCTTAGACAATGTGACATTTATTGCTCTACGGTAATTAGTTATATATTAAATTGTGGACCCAAAAAAGAAAAGCAAGAAAGATGATGCAAGAGAATCTGAAAGTAGTGCATTAAGACATCCCAATGCTAATGTAAATTGTGGTTGATGTTCATATAGAATAGAATGTGTGAATAGTGATTTGGCTGAACGTGTATTTATAGACGTTGGATTTTAAAAATCTCTCTTCAATGCATTATTTTCAAATCTTCTTCAATCCTCTTTCTTCTTTTCTTTTGTTTGGTCCACAATTTAATATATACTAATCACTATAGAGCAATAAACTCTTTAGAAATAGAAGGTATGTTAGATAAGGTCTATGTATTTTTTTGACAACTCAGCTTAACATACCAAATATACCAAATAGATATTAGCATTAGAGAGTATTCTTTAAAAAATCTTTTTATTTTCTTGATGTGACAATAAATAAGAGCAATCACATCAGCTTTGGAGATGCTCTTAGAAAGATAGATTTTTAAAATTCAACGTCTATAGATAGACATTCAATCATGTTACTATTCATACCTTCTATTCCATATGATACATCAACCACAATTCACATTAACTTGGAGATGAGAGAACAATTTTCAAAAGATATTTCCGTTTTTCTAATGTAGCAATAAAATAAAAGCAATCCACATTTGCATTGGAAATGTTCTTGCAGGTTGTGGTTGGTGGCTGATATGTCATGATCAATAACTTTGCTATTGTAAATACAATATCCATACCCACAACATAAGCAAACCCACCTTTTCATGAAAAATTTAGATTGATTTACAAAAAAATCTGCAAAGCTTAAACTCGTTCCATGGATGAGCTGAATTTTAGTATTTTACTATTTTGAGCAACAATAGGATTTTTCTTTGTCCAATTTCATGGCCAATTTAATTATAAAAAGAAAAAAAAACCCTTATTTTGCCAATTTGAATAGATTAGAGGTTCCAACATGTCAACATTCGATTTTGATTGGTCTTATTTGCAGCCTATCATATACTCTAAAGGTTCTATAGTCTACCAGCATAATTTATGTTTAAAGAAGCAATTGATTTTACTCTTAGTATGCTTTTGCAGCATCATATATATATATATATATATATCAATTTTATATCTTGACGATCTACATTGAATAACATAAAACAATAAATGACTGAGGAAAAACAACTTATTTTCTAAAAAAAAAATAATAAAAGAAATTACCGTTGAAAGAGTTTTATGAGCATGGACATTATGTGTGTGAGCTAAAAGAAAATAAAGAAATAGTTGAGAATAGGAAGAAAAAAATTGTTTATGATTTCTAATCCTTGAAAAAAGTACTTATGAAGAGGATAGTCACGAATCTTGAAATGAGATTAGTCTCGTATCCAAAGTCATATTAAGTACACCGTTTAAACCGAAAAAAAAAAAGAGATCTTACAATTTAATTTTAGTTCTATTTCTACCCATAACAAAAGCACCTAGCTAGCTAGCTATTTGAAACTTGCTTCAATTAAGTGTTGACAGACTCGTCTTAAGGAGAAAAATTTAAGCCTATAGATAAGCATTCTAGGCTTTAAACATGCTCCACACATATAACTAAAATACTTAAAACGCTTTAAAGAGAACAAATTATGTCCAAGAAAAACATTCTTTATATAATTAAAGCAGAAAATAAAAACATAAAAGATAAAATATTCTTAAAAATGTCACTCATAGATTTCATGCAATCCATGCAAGCAAACAAGCAAGCAAGCGCCACCAAATTAATTCTGGGTTCCTTGTGTGATAAACTCTACCAAATCCATCTCCTTCATGGCTTGATCACTAGTAGTAGAACCCTTAATCAAACTGTCCAATTCCATCGCCATCTCATACTCCATTTGGCTCTCTTCAACCCCAAACCCATAACTATTATCATCAAACAAGTTATTTGCCTCCAGAGAAACGTTTAATGCTTCGCTGATATAGTCATCGTAATCTGTCGGGGCATTCAGTTGATCTGCGACGAATGGGGAGGAAACTGAGCTCTCATTGTAGTGATTTTTCTGGTCTTGTTTCTGAGTAGTTAAAGTCTTAATGTAGCTCTGCAATAATGTGCCTCTCGAATTCGATTCCTTCCCTTTTCGCCTAATTGAGAGTTGCCTTCTCTTCGTTGCGTTCCAATGGTTCTTTATAGTATTTTCTGTTCTTCCAGGTAATCTCTTGGCTATTTCTGCCCATCTGTTCCCAATTTGCTTATGAGCTTCAATTAGAATTCCATCTTCTTCTTCACTCCAAGCATCTTTCTGTACATTTATCACATTACCAAATATCTTCAATCTAGCTATATGGTTATTAATTGTAGCAGAAAAAGAAAGAAAAAAGTTCGAGCCGTGGGTGTGTACTTATGCACATTTTATGATCTAATTACAATGGCATAAATAGAAATTAATCATATAATTAATTAAGGTAATTATCATTCTTTGATTTTGAAAGGATATGACAGTTATAAAGGGGAAGGGGGTGTAGGGATTTTAGTTTACTAACCTTGCTATTATGCATATGTGTGAAAGCATTTTATCTTGCTATTATGCATATGTGTGAAAGAAAGTGTGATAGTCTTATAATCATGTGGTAATGGTCAAATTAACTAGAAATAGACTTGCATGTAAAGGAAAATAAAAGGTTTTCTAAGGGCAATTTATCATTTTATAATTTATTCTTCTAACAGAATCTGTTTTAAATAATCTCAGTCCACTCTGTTACTGTGCATGTCAATCTGTTGTCAATTTCGTAAAGACAAATAATTAACAAGGCAAATATTCATATAAGGCCAATGTCATAATCTCCATTTATTTATGGTCACGTGTTAATACGCTGTTTTATTTTCAGTAAATGAATGATGATTTAACCTAAAATAAACTAAGTATATATTCATATATTTGAATTTCATTTATATTTTTATATTGAAATATATTATGATTTATATAATACTTGTCCACCGGTGTACCGGTCAACCAATAAGGTAACCAATAATTAATTGCCAACTAAGAAGAACCGTCATAAGTTATTATCTTACCCTTTTTTTTTCTAGTGAATTTACACAAATATCATGGTTTAAACCAAAAAATCTTGTTTGGTTGCTCTAATGTATGACTAGAATTGGCAATACTTTATTTTTATTATTAAAAAGAAAAGAAAAGAAAGAAACATGAGAAGAAGATGAGAAAAATACCTTGATATCTGGCCTCAAATGGTTGTGCCATCTCTCTCTACACTGTTTTCCTACTCTTCCGTCCAGCAGCTTAGCGATATGAGACCATTTCTTAATCCCAAATTGTTTCACCAATTGCACTAACAATCTGCAGATAGAAAGAGTCGAACACAATCGATTCATTTCATTTTTTTATCAGCATCAATTCAGTTCATTTTTTATTATCTATAAATCGAAAAATACTACATATATATATGCCAAACCTTAATATTAGGGGTAACCCTAATCATCATCAAAAGGAATTTATAAATGGGAAAAAAAAAATTCATATAACATTTCTTGAATTGCCAAATGAAAGAGAAAAACAGAGCCAAATTTGTCTTTACAATCCATGGATTTTAGCTAGAATCTCAGTCAAAGCCCAGTCTTTTTTTTTTTAAAAAAAAAAAAAAGAAAAAAAGACAAGAGAGCGAGAAAAATGGGGGTTCTGATAAATGCAGAGATATATACATAGATTATAGGTACCTGTCTTCTTGAGGAGTCCATTGACCTTTGATTATATGGGATTTCTTTTGAGGTTTGCCAACTTTCTTGATTTGATGAAGCTTTTTATCGTTTCTATGATCAAATTTCTTATTGTGCCCACGGTTATCTGCTGTTACGCATGAGACTTGATCTTGATCTAAAACCACGTTAGGACTCATATTCTGATAATATATATGATTTTGATGATTAGCTTCAATTTTTGGTAATTGGAAGCCATGCAAGAGCCTGTTATTATAATCTCCGCCATTATAATCGGTTGCAAATACAAAAGCTTTATTAAGATCGTTAGTATTAGTAGTAGTAGTAGAGAATAAACTATGATCGCTACCATTTTCAAGAAGAGAAGTCTCGATAAGAGGATCAATACCATTTTGAAGAAGAGAAGTCTTGATAAGAGGATCGATATCGATATCGAAATTTGTGCTTGATGAAATCCCCAAAAATGGATTCTTTGAAGACCCTTCAAGGGCTATAAAATTATCAAGATTGGTTGAATTATTGAAAATTGACCCGTCTCCATCAATAGGATAATCAAGATTTTGAAACATTCCCTTCTCATTAGGAAATCCATTTGCTATCACTTCTTGTTTTAATGGATAGTCAGAAAGAAGGCTTGAAAGGTAAGGGAATTCCTCTCTCAATTTTCTTTCAAGCTCCATGCAAATGGAGAGAGAGAGAGAGGAAAAAAAAGAGAGAAAGATACACAAAGAGAGGGGGGAGAGGAAAGAGAGAGAAAGATTGAGTGAGTGAGTGAGGGAGGGAGTGAGAGCTATCAAGAAAGGAAGGATGGTTTAATGTGTTTAGACATAAATAATAAAAGGTTAATCTCTTACAAGGGTAAAATTAAAATTGGCAATAGAATGCACATTTGGCAAATTTTTAGCCCTTGATGAAATTATAATGCAAGGGTTAATATTGCTTGTTGTTAGAAACGATTGAGCTTCTATTTTTTTGTATTGTCATACTTAGGGCTTAAAAAAAAAAAGAAAAGAAAGGGACTTTATAATCATTAGGTCGTTATAAGGACTTGTATTTTAGGGAAAATTTAGGGTATTTCTAGGACATTTGTCCCACATGTAGAGCTCTTTCGTTACCTTTCTAACTGATATATTTTATAATAGTTAGCTTAACAATCTAATAGTAATATGAGAAAATCAGGAGCTCAAATTTTGATAATTTATTTTCTAAATAAAAAATAACAAACAATTGCATATATTTTTTTTATCACATGATGAAAATACATATATATTATATAATATATTCTTGGTGGGGCAGCTAATATATTATGGTTTTGCTCAAATGGTATAGTAATAATGCTTGTGTTTCTAATGGTAAGTATGTTTGTACTTGCCAAACTCATTGGCTTAGAACAAATCTTGGGGCAAAAATTTTAATTTGTGTTATTAACTCTTGCTTTAATTGCTATTTTATTACTTATTGAGGAGAGTCAAAGGAATAGAGTGGAAGATTTGGTCAAATTTTGGATATTGAGTTCATTTTGTAAAATTATTAATTGTTAGAACAAAAAATAACTGAAATTACTCCAAGAAAATTTCTTTCAAAGTGTATTTCATCTTCATATGACCAAATTTTATGAAGCTTATAAGCCTAAATCTCTATAATTTAGACTATTTATAAATAATTTCTAAGTATGTATATAGTTAAATATCGAATTACATAGAAGTAAAAAATATTTTAACTTGAAAATTAATTTTCGGAATATTCGAATCTTATCGGGAATAATCTTTTTTATTATTTATTTTTAAATATTTACTTATAATTTTTACATCATAAGTTTAATTTAGGAATCAAATTTTGTTCATTTATTTGTTTTTCCTAAGAGAAATCGGAGACATTTGGTTGTTGATTTTTGGAAATTGAAACCAAATTCTTTGTCCTTTTTCTTAAGGAGGTTGAAAAACCATTTGGAAGAGTTTTTGTCTGAAGAAATGGCTAAGCCATTTGGCAAATTCTTTCTTTTGTAACTGAATCATTAATGCTACCTAGTTGGCTTCTAATTCAATTGCTCTCACACATTAATTTCTAATTAAATAGAGCCAATTTGTTTTATAAATGTTAAAAACAAACGGTTACATTTCTGGGTTATTATCATATGTTAATTACCACTTTATCAAGTTTAAATTATTTTAAATATTGAGTAATTAACATTATTATCATAATGATAAATGGAAAAATTATCCGATCTTTATTTTTTTTTATTCATTGGAGGCAAAATAGATCGAACGAATATTGTAGACTATATACAACTTGCATAGCTATTTCTTTTAATTAAATAAAATTCATCAGAGAGGATTCGTATCGGATTCTCTCATTTTCCACGTTTATTACTTGACCTTTATTGTAATAGACAATGGGGATATATATGAAATTGTCAAATTATTTTTTTATACTAATAAACTAAATTTAATTAAAAAAATTTTCTAGTTTAAATTATTTTAAATCTTGAGTAATTATTATGATAATGATAAATGAGAAAATTAACCATCTTTATTCTTGTTGATCGATCAGAGGCAAAATAGGTCGGAAGAACATTATAAACTATATACAACTTGTATAGCTATTTCTTTTAATTAAATAAAATTCATCAGAAAGAATTCGTATCGGATTCTCTCATTTCCTACGTTTATTACTTAACCTTTATTGTAATGGACAATGAGGGTATATATGTGATTGTCAAATTATTTTTTATACTAATAAATTAAATTTAATTAAAAAAAATTTTCACTACATGAAAGTTGCTCATGTAATATGCATACGCAAGTTCCTAACTCTTTCATAAAATCTAAATTGCGGTAAACTTTACATTGCTTTTCTTTTTCAACAGACGACAAAGAGTACTATTATGAAAAAGAATAAAGCCGAGAAGAATAAAAATCGTGTTTGGTTTTCAGGAAAAAGAAAAAATAGATGAAAGAAAGAAAAGAAAAATGCACCAATGCCAAGCAGAGCAACGTAACTAACAGATTCTTCGTTATTGTATATTTGCTATTTGAAACCCAAATTAATTTTTTTTTACCAAAAAGAACGATAAAACCATTTTCGAGCTATAAAATCATTATCGTATCAATTTCTTATTATATTTTTTTTTTCTTACATTAGAAATTAGAGGGGGTCATCGGTCAGATTTGGAATAGAATTGGACAAAAAAATCTCAGATTTAAATTAGTGCGAAAAATTCAGCTTTCACCCGGATCAAAATCGAAAGAGATTAGTTTGTAGAGCATTTGATTCATGTAGCTGCCAAATTTTATCCAACGTCTAGATTGGACTATTTGTTTAGAGTTTTAATTAAAGGAAAAATTATAAATTTATCTCCGTATCATGTTAAAATTAACTACTTTATTTCTCTATTTTTTAATATATATTATTTTGTCTTCATATATAGATTCCGTCGAACTATTTCGTCCTTCCATTGATATTTTCATTTTGTTGTTAAATTTAAAAGAAAAGACTAAGATATTCTTTTGTTTGGTCCCTTCCTTTCCAGTCCATTCGCTTTCTGTCTCATCATTGAAATGCATGATCGTTAGATGTGAGTACAAACCTTGCATTCATTTAGTGGGTTAACTCCTTTAAGTTTCTTTTTTTTGAATTTATCTAAAGTTCTGTAGAAAATAAAAATTTAAGAGGGTTTTAAGGGTATCCGTGTCTTTTCATGAGCTACTTAATGGTAAAAATTAAAATTTTTTTATGGAAGAACAATAGTTATCATATTAAAAAAAATATAGTAACAAAGTAATATATTTTAAAAAATAGATGGATATAACAGTTAATTTCGAAATTATATAGTGATAAGATTATAATTTTCCCTTTCATTCAAACGCTGAAATTGATGGCTAATTCCATGCGATTCATTTGCATCTTCAATGCTAACGTATATTGCTTTTATTTAATTACTAAATCAAAAAAATTGAAAGATTTTTTTAAAAAATTACTCGCCAATGCTAATGTTTATTTTGTATATCAAGTTGAGGTGTCAAAAAAATAAAATAGACGTTGTTTATCACACTTTTTATTTCTAGAAAATCTCTTAGACAATATGGGCATTTATTATTTTATAGTAATTGATTGTACATTAGATTGTGGACCCATAAAAGAAAAGAAAAAAGATAATGCAAGAGGATTCAAAAGTAGTGCATTGGAGAGAAATTTTTAAAATTCGACATCTATAAATAGACATTCAACTTGGATTACTATTATTTTATTGCCACATAAAAAAAAATGGAAACATGTTTTAAAAAATTCTCTCAAATTGCTAATGTCTAATTGGTATGTCAAGCTGATGTGTTAAAAAAATAAATAGTCATTATCTATTACACCTTCTATTTCTAAAGGATCCCTTAGATGAGATAATATGAACATTTATTGCTATATAGTGATTGATTGTATATTTAAATTGTGGACCCATAGAAGAAAAGAAGAAAGAGGATGCAAGAAGATCTAAAAATATTGCATTGCGGAGAGATTTTTAAAATTTAATGTCTATAAATAGACATCCAGCTACATCGCTATTCATACCTTTTAGTCCATATAACACATCAGTCACAATCCACATTAGCAATGGAGATACTCTAAATAATAGTTTTAGATTATAGGCTATACAATAGGATTTTTAACTTTTGAATAACATTCACTAAATTGATAATAACTTTTATGTATGGTGAAGATAACTCAAATTCGAGATCTTCCACCCTCTATATCTTCTACAAAACGTGAGAGACCAAACATACCATATATGATTGACGCACTTTGTTTCCATTGAATTTTTGAATATTTGATACTCAAATTATTAGCCATAATTCAGTAAAGGATTATAACTTTTTATTAATTAGTCCCTGAGTTTACTCATTATTATTATTACATCATTACTATTTGGCATAATCACCGATGTGTCTTTGAGTGTTATTAAATTATTTAGTAATTTGATTTAAAAATTGGTAATAAGGAACTAAATAGTAATGCAATAACAAGTTTGAGGGACTAAATAGTAATACCATGTTGAACGTGAAAGTTCAAATAGTCAAATATTAGTATATTTAGCAAAAAAAATTATTTGGACGAACTAAATAGTTTAATAGTGGTAGATTTCAGAAACCAATAAACCATTTTGTCAATTAGTAAAGATTTAATGATTATTTCAACTAAAGCTTAAAACTAAAATTATGTTCGACAACAATTTTTAAAAAGTAAAATGATCGATGCATCTAATTAATATCAAATAAATTGATCAAAGATTTAGGAAATACCAAAATAAGAATAAATATAAAAGAGACTATTTTCATTTCGGTTTATATATCTTTATGCTAATATATATAATATTTAAGTTGCATAGACACAGACCTGGACACGTGACATAACACATATATGAGACAGGATAAATTTTAAAAAGATAGGATACTGACACGCTTAGAATACACTACACTTAATAAATACAATTTATTTATAATTCAAATAATTATTTGCAATAAGTCAAAAATATAAAATAAAAAATAGTTGATTTCTTATTTCAATACTATTATTTAAGTTTTCAAAATTAGCATCATCATGGAAGATTATAATATCTTTGGCTTATTTAGAGATAATTTGACAATTTCAAGAATTTCCACATCTTTAAAAGATATCAAATTAATCCCCAATAATATTTCATATTTTAGTTAGTACAACATAATATTGTTGGTTCTTTTCTGATAAAAGGATTATGAATCGTTGATTTCAAATCAATATTATGAATTAGTCTTTCGATTTGACAATAATAAATATCAAATAAGTTACAAATTATAAATTATAATATAGAGTTTTCCATTCCTTTATATACTTTTTAATTTCGTATAATTTTGTATTTTAGTATTAATAATTCTCAAATATATATTTAAGGTAACAATTTACAATTTTTGTTAAAATCTTATAGAATTTTCAAAGGTGTCTCCAAAGTGTTTAAGAAGTTATGTTTTAAGAACCAGATCGTTCAGTGAACCGATGATGGCAATGGGTCACTCAACCGAACGATTTAACCGGATTAAATTCGGTTCAATTAGATTTTTATATAATAATATTTTTAAATATATTTGTTAAATAAAATTGAAATTAAGATAAAAAAAAAATTAACATTAAAAAAATGCCAAATTTGGCTTTTATTAAAAAAAGAATAAAAATTCAGTAAATAATATTAAACAAAAAAAATAAAAGATAAATAAATTTAATATTAAACCAAAAAATCAATTAATTATCATAAATATAATATCATTTTTCATATTTGGATTTGAGGCGGGGCAATTTAGTTATTATGATTAACAAAATAGGATTTCGGGCTTATAAATCAAGAGGCCCAAAAGATTACTATGTCTGGATTTTAAAGAGGCCTATATTTTGAAGAAATTCAGATTTTAAATTCAACCATAATAATTGGCGAGTTTGATTTATTGATTTTCACCGGTTTTTAAGATCCTTGTTTTTATTATTCAATTTGGGCTGACCATAATTTGATTTCTAATTAAACCGGTTGAACCGGCCAGTCTGATCTAATTTTCAAAATCATATTAAAAAGTATTGTCAGAGTGTGACAGATATGTCATTTAATTGTTGGATATTAATAAAGAAAAAAAGATAATAAGACATTTTTTTGAAGTATCTAACACGGTGTCCGAAAGGTGACGAGTATAGCAGGATACGCTGAAAGTTTGTTTTATTGTCAATAAGACAACATTTTCTCGATAAGCAACGAAGGGTTTTGCTGTGTGGAGGGAAACATCTCCTTCTAGTTGATAAACTACAGATCGTTTATTGGGCGCCTCTTTTGATACAGAAAGGAAACAACAAGCAATCTATCGTTTCCAATTTGGTTGCTGTGTGGGGAAAACTTTTCCTTCTAGTTGGGAAACTACAGATCGTTTAATGGGTGCTGCTTTTGATATGAAAAAGAAACAAGCTAGTGTCCAATTTGGTTTAGACAAACCTTCAACCTCTGCTAGTGCTAGATAGGCTAACTAAAGACTTTGAAAGCTATAACGTTTACTGTCTTTCAGTCTTTGAACGGCAGATCCTGCAGTTTGTAGACAGATTTAGGCCATCATGTAGAGTTTAGTGTTTTGACTCGGTAACATTTATATTAGTCTTTTAAAGTTTGAGGTAGCGCAGTATAAAACATTACTCCTTCAACTTTTGATGAAATCAGAGTAAAACAGCTATTAAGATGGCTAAAGACCAATGGAACTTTCAGTTTTGCCCAACAAAGCCTTAAGATGGCAAGTAGAGCTGTTCAAAATCCAAAACTTCAATTTGAATTTGGATTTTGAGAAGTCCTACTTGCTAATAAATAACTGTTTTAGTAAAAAAAAAAAAAAAAAGAAAAGAAAAGTCCAGAAACTAAGCTTTCTTTTAGACGATAGGAAAAAATATATATACACAAATACAGCATTTTTGTACGTTGTGACAAAATTCGAGAAGCCTTTGGCATTGGCTTTATCCGATTTGCTCTTGAATACAAGAACACTCCAGCAAGAGCCATTGCAGTTCCTGTCAGTTATAAATGCAAGTCAAGTCTCAGACCCATGAATTAACGAAACAAAAATAAAGAACAAAAGGAACTTCTCATTCGAATAATGGACATAATTGAGATAATTAAGTTCAACTTGTAAAAAAGTTACCAAGGGAGTTTATAGTCGATATAGGAGTTTGGAAGAATATGACTGAGGAGACTATCACAACTACACGCTTCACGCTATTTCCCACAGCATGAGTAACTGGATTTACCATATGTAGATCATAAAAAATGCTCTTAGACCTTAAGGATCACAAATTGCATGGACTAACCAAAAATAAGAATGGAAGCACAAGCCAACAAGAAGAGATCTTATACATAGGTCTTTGACATTCAAGCCATGGTTAGCCTGAAACAAGAAGGAAGGGAAACAACATGTCAACATGATCATTTTCCATAATATGGCAATTTCGATATTTTGGATTCTACTCACAGCAGACTGGAGGTATCTAAGGAGTAAACCAGATTCCTTCCATGAAAATAGCTGTTGGAGCCAACAGGATGAAAGAAATAATGGTTAGTACTGAGAAGAGATTGATGTTGTCCAAAGTTTGCTGTCAATAACACACTATTTGTTATTAAAATATCACCGATTAATTTAGAAAAAACAACCACCAAAATGGGCTACCACCGTAAGTTAAATATTTGGCAAGCTTCAAACCCAAAGGTAAGAACCCTAAGCCCAAAGATGGATATCCCAAGCCCACATGGTGTGTAAATACTTAGTACATTCTAGAATACTCCCACCCACAACATATTTTAATGAGATATCTCACCTACTCTAGAATGCTACATATAATCTCTACCGTACATTTTTATAAGTAAATCATAGCTGTACATTGAAGAGGTGGAAATGACTATAAATACCACCCTCACCTCATTTGTAACCAACCAAGCAAAAACCTAGTCCAAAAGAAGCAAATAAGTAATTCTTTCCTTAAACTTTATGAAAGTTTACTTCTTATTAATATAACTTTATTAATACAATTTTATTTGGTATTTTGTGTTAGTATTATTTTAGTTGCTTTTTCCGTTATTATTTTTGGTGTTATAAATTAAGAATTAATCTTGGAGTTTATCGCTGCACTGATATCTAACATTTGTTACCTCTAAAGTTCAAGAAAATGCTATAAGAACCAGAAATTAATTATTTTGATGCAATCAGAGAGATAAATTAATGATTGTAAGTGAAAAATCAAGAGATATTACAAGCATTGTGTCTATACCTCTTTATTAACCATGAACTTTTTGCTAAGTACATTTCTAGATTGGCTAGTCACATTGGAGGCCATAGCACTGCAGAAATCGATAAGCAGATTAAGTCAAAGAACCCAATAATGAGTTTTAGTATCTCTTTTGATTGACTAGGCTTTGACAGGATATTGAACTTGCAATCTTATAGTCCTGGACGCAATTTCAGTATCCCCTAGGCAAAGCAGGCGAATAATTCTACATATTCAGCTCGATGAATATGTTTTCAAAAAAGTGAATTATGTTATCTTACCAATTGAAAGAGGACTCAGTAAACGATGCCAAAGCCACTCTACCAACTATTGGGACAAGGGAGGATATTATCCAGAAAGAAGGCGTCTGTGCATATACAGTAGCGATAAACTAGTCATTATGGCTCTAAAACCCTGATACACACACACACACACACACACACACACACACACAAACATATATATAATTAAAATACTTAAACCCTTTAAAGAGAACAAATTAAGTCCAAGAAACATTCCTTAATATTTATATAATTGAAGCAAAAATAAAAACATAAAAGATAACATATTCTTAAAAAAGTCACCCATAGATTTCATGCAATACATGCAAGCAAGCGCCACCAAATTAATTCTGGGTTCCTTGTGTGATCATCTCTAGCAAATCCATTTCCTTCCTGGCTTCATCACTAGTTGTAGTACCCTTAATCAAACTGTCCAATTCCATCGCCATCTCATACTGCATTTGGCTCTCTTCAACCCCGAACCCATAACTATTATCATCAAACAAGTTATTTGCCTCGAGAGAAACGTTTAATACTTCGCTGATATAATCATAGTAATCGGTCGTCCAGGCATTCAGTTGATCTGAGACGAATGGGGAAGAAAATGAGCTCTCACTGTAGTTATTTTTCTGGTCTTGATCATGAGTAGTTAAAGTCTTAATATAGCTCTGCAATAATGTGCCTCTCGAATTTGATTCCTTCCCTTTTCGCCTAATTGAGAATTGCCTTCTCTTTGTTGCGTTCCAATGGTTCTTTATAGTGTTTTCTGTTCTTCCAGGTAATCTCTTGGCTATTTCTGCCCATCTGTTCCCAATTTTCTGATGAGCTTCAATTAGAATTTCATCTTCCTCTTCACTCCAAGCATCTTTCTGTACATTTATGACATTACCAAATATCATCAATCTAGCTATATGGTTATTAATTGTAGCAAAAAAAGAAAGAAGAAAAGTTCTAGCTAGGGGTGTGTACTTATGCACATTTTATGATCTAATTACAATGACATAAACAAAAATTAATCATATAATTAAACAAGGTAATTATCATGCTTTAATTGTAAAAGAATATGAAAGTTGTAAAGGGAAAGGGGTGTAAGGATTTTATCTTACTAACCTTGCTATTATTCATATATGTAATAGCATATATGTGAAAGCATTTTACCTGCTATTATGCATATGTGTGAACTAAGTGTGATATTCTTATAATCATGTGGTAATGGTCAAATTAACTAGAAATATAGACTTGCATGTAAAGGAAAATAAAAGGTTTTCTAAGGGCAATTTTATCATTTTATAAGTTATTCTTTTGATAAAATCGGTTTTAGATAATCTCAGTTCAATCTGTCACTCTTTCACTGTGCACGTCAATGCGTTGTTAATTTCGTAAAGACAAATAATTAACAAGGCAAGTATTCATATACTTTATAAAATACATCTAGAAATAAGTAACACCAACAGAAATTCAATATAATGATCTCCATTTATTTATTGCCATATGTTAGAACATTGTTTCATGTTCAGTAAATGAATAATGATTTAACTTAAAATAAACTAAATATATATTCATATATGTGAATTTTATTTATGTTTTTATATTGAAATATATTATGTTTTATATAATAATTGCCTACTGGTGCATCGGTCAACCAATACGGTAAACCGATAATTAATTGCCAACTAAGAAAAACCATCATAAATTGGTACTATCTTACCTTTTTTCCAGTGAATTGACACAAATATTATGGTTGGAACAAAAAAAATTTATTTCGTTGCTCTAAAATATGACTAGAATTGGCAATAATTTATCTTTATTATTTAAAAAAAAGAAAAAGAAAGAAACATGAGAAGAAGTAGGGTGAACAAACTTCAGTAATTACCAATTTACCGAACCGAGGTTATTTGGTAAAAATGGTTTGGTAAATTGGTAAATGGTACATGGTTAGTAAATTTTTTGAAGAGATTTTGGTAAACGGTAAATAGTTTGGTAAAGTATTCAAAAAATTTTAAACTTTTGATTTACCGATTTACTCAAAACAACATTGTTTTGCTTTTTTTTTTTTTTTTTTTTTTTTTTTGTTTTTTTTAAAAAGAGTCAATTCTTATATGGTAAATTGATTAATTTAATAAATCAGTCGGTAATGGTAAAGCTTCAGCGGTTAATCGTTATATGGTGAATGATACATTTGATAATTATTTAAATAAATCAGTAAATGATAAATACTTAATCGGTAAATGCAAATTCGGTAAACTCTTAACCGAACCGATCGAATGTTCACCCCTAGGAAGAAGATGAGGAAAAAAACCCTGATATGATGACATAAATAGAAATTAATCGTATAACTAAATAAGGTAATTATCATTCTTTAATTGTAAAAGAATATGAAAGTTGTAAAGGAAAAAGAGATGTAAGGATTTTACCTTATACTAACCTTGCTATTATGCATATATGTGAAAGCATTTTACGTTGCTATTATGCATGTGTAAAAGCATTTTACGTTGTCACTCTATCACTGTGCATGTCAATGCATTGTCAATTTCGTAAAAGCAAATAATTAACAAGGTAAGTGTTTATACCCTTTACAAAACACATTGAGAAATAAGTAATACCAACAGAAATGCAATATGATAATCTCCATTTATTTACTGACATGTGTCAGAACACTGTTTCCTTTTCTAAGGGTAATTTTGTCATTTTATAATTTATTATTCTGACAAAATCTGTTTTAGGTAATCTCAGTTCAATCTGTCACTATACATGTCAATGCATTGTCAATTTCGTAAAGGCAAATAATTAACAAGGCAAGTGTTTATATACTTTGCAAAAAACACATCGAGAAATAAGTAATACCAATAGAAATGCAATGTAATAATCTCCATTTATTTACTAGCATGTGTCAGAATACTATTTTCTTTTCAGTAAATAAACGATGATTTAACCTAAATTAAACTAAGTATGTATTCATATATTTGAATTTTATTTATGTTTTTATATTGAAATATATTACGTTTTATATAATACTTGCCTTGTACTGGTCAACCAATACGGTAAACCAATAATTAATTGCCAACTAAGAAAAATCATCATAAATTGGTACTATCTTATCCTTTTTCCGGTGAATTGACACAAATATCATGGTTGGAACCAAAAAGTTTTATTTGGTTGCTCTAATGTATGACTAGAATTGGCAATATTTATCTTTATTATTAAAAAGAGAAAAGGAAGAAAAAGATATATGGGAAGTAGGGTGGACAAACTTCGGTAAATTACTGATTTATCGAACCGAACTGAGGTTATTAGGTAAAAATGTTCAGTAAATTGGTAAATAGTAAACGATCGGTAAATTTTTTAGAGAAAATTCGATAAAGTATTCAAAAAATTTGAAATTTCCATTTTATTGATTTACTCAAAATGATGTAGTTTTGTTTTTTTTTTAAAAAAAAAAAATAAAAATCAATTCTTATATGGTGAATTGATTAATTTAGTAAATCGGTCGATAAATGGTAAAGTTTTATCAGCGAATGGTAAATTCGGTAATTATTTAAATCGATCGGCAAATGATAAATACTCAATCGGTATATACAAATTCGATAAATGGTTAACCGAACCGACCGAATGTCCACCCTTAGAAGAAAATGAGAAAAAAAAACTCTACTACGGTGACATAAATAAAAATTAATCATATAATTAAATAAGGTAATTTCATTCTTTAATTATAAAAGAGTATGAAAGTTGTAAAGGGAAAAGGAGTGTAAGGATTTTACCTTACTAACCTTGCTATTATGCATGTATGTGAAAACATTTTATCTTGCTATTATGCATATATGTGTGAAAGAAAGTGTGACAGTCTTATAATCATATGGTAATGGTAAAATTAACTAGAAATAAACTTGTATGTGACAGGAAAATAAAAGGTTTTTAAGGGCAATTTTATCATTTTATAATTTATTCTTCTGACGGAATCGGTTTTTAGATAATATCAATTCAATTTGTCACTCTATTACTATGCATGTCAATGCATTGTCAATTTCGTAAAGATAAATAATTAAAAAGGCATGTTTTCATAAACTTTACAAAACGCATCTGAGAAATAAGTAATAACAATATAAATCTAATGTAATAATTTCTATTTATTTACGGCCACATGTCAGAACAGTGTTTCCTTTCCATTAATTGAATGATGATTTAACTTAAAATAAACTAAGTTTATATTCATTTATTTGAATTTTATTTATGTTTTTATATTGAAATTTATTATGTTTTATATAATACTTGTCTACAAGTGTGCAGATCAACCAATATGATAAACTAATAATTAATTGCCAACTAAGAAAAACCGTAATAAATTTGTACTATCTTACCCCTTTTTTTTCTATTGAATTGACACAAATATCATGGTTTGAACTAAAAATTCTTATTTTGTAGATCTAGTTTATGAATAGAATTGGCAATACCTTATCTTTATTATTAAAAAAAAAAAAAAGAAAAGAAAAAAAAAAGTAACATAGGAAGAAGATGAGAAAAATACCCTGATATCTGGCCTCAAATGGTTGTGCCATCTCTCTCTACACTGTTTCCCTACTCTTCCGTCCAACAGCTTAGCGATATGAGACCATTTCTTAATTCCAAAATGTTTCACCAACTGCACCAACAATCTGCAGATAGAAAGATTCTAACATAATCGATTCATTTCATTTTTTTTATCGGCATCAATTCAGTTCATTGTTCATTATATATAAATAAAAAAACACTATATATATGTGCCAAACCCTGATATTAGGCGTAACCCTAATCATCATCAAAGGACTATATAAATGGAAAAATAGAGAAAAATAGAGCCAAATTTGTCTTCAAAATCCATGGATTTTAGCTAGAATCTCAGTCAAAGCCCAGTCTTTTTTTTTTTTTTCAAAAAAAAAAAGAGAGAAAAAAAGACAATAGAGAGAGAGAGAGAGAGAGAGAGAGAGAGAGAAATGGGTATTTTGATAAATGCATAGATATATACATAGATAGATTATAGATACCTGTCTTCTTGGGGAGTCCATTGGCCTTTGATTATATGGGATTTCTTTTGAGGTTTGCCAACTTTCTTGACTTGATGAGGCTTTTTATCCTTTCTATGATCAAAGTTCTTGCTTAACCCATGGTTATCTGCTATTACGCATGAGACTTGATCATGATCTAAAACCATGTTAGGACTCATTTTCTGATGATATATATGATTTTGACGATTAGCTCCAATTTTTGGTAATTGGAAGCCATGCAAGAGCCTGTTATTATAATCTCCGCCTTTATAATCAGCTGCAAATACAAAAGCTCTAATAAGATCATTAATATTAGTAGTAGCAGAGAATAAACTATGATTACTACCATTTTCAAGAAGAGAAGTCTCGATAAGAGGATCGATACCATTGTGAAGAAGAGAAGTCTTGATAAGAGGATCGATATCAAAACTTGTGCTCGATGAAATCCCAAAAAATGGATTCTTTGAAGACCCTTCAAGACCTATAAAATGATTATGATTGGTCGAATTATTGAAAATCGACCCATCTCCATTAATAAGATAATCAAGATTTTGAAACATTCCCTTCTCATGAGGATACCCATTTGCTATCACTTCTTGTTTTAATGGATAGTCAGAAAGAAGGCTTGAAAGGTAAGGGAATTCCTCTGTCAGCTTTCTTTTGAGCTCCATACAAATGGAGAGGGAGAGAACAAAAAAGAGAAAGATACAGAAAGGAGTTGGGGGGGGAGGGGGAGGGGGCAAAGGTGGGAGGGAGAGAGGGAGAGGAAAGAGAGAGAAAGAGTGAGTGAGTGAGAGCTATCAAGAAAGGGAGGATGGTTTAATGTGTTTAGACATAAATAATAAAAGGTTAATCTCTTACAAGGGTAAAATTAAAATTGGCAATATAATGCACATTTGGCAAATTTTTAGCCCTTGATGAAATTATAAGGCAATGGTTAATATTGCTTGTTGTTAGAAACGATTGAGCTTACATTTTTTTTGTATTGTAATTCTTAGGGCTTAAAAAAAAAAAAAAAGGAAAAGAAAGGGACCTTATAATCATTAGGTCGTTATAAGGACTTGTATTTTAGTAAAAATTTAGGGTATTTCTAGGACATTTGTCCAACATGCTCTTTTGTGACCTTTCTAACTAATATATGTTATAATAGTTTGCTTAATAATCTAATAGTCGAGTATTTACATAGTAACATATGAAAATCAGGGCTCAAATTTTGATAATTTAATTTCTAAATAAAAAAAAATTGCATATAATTTTTATCACATGATGAAAATACATATATATTACATATATAAAAATACATATTATTTTTATGGTGTGCTCAAATTGGTATAGTAACAATGTCGGTATTTCTAATGGTAAGTATGTATGTATTGCCAAAGTAATTGGCTTAGAACAAATCTTGGGGCAAAAATGTCAATTGCCTTCAATTGCTATTTTATTATTTAGTGGGGAGAGTCAAAGGAATGGAGTAGAAGATTTGGTCGAATTTTGGACATTGAGTTCATTTTGTAAAATTATTAATTGTTAGACAAAAAAGGACTGAAATTACTCCAAGAAAATTTCTTTCAAGGTGTTTTTAATCTTCATATGACCAAATTTTATGAAGCTTCAAAGCCTAAATCTCTATTTAGACTATTTACAAATAATTTCTAACTATATATAGTTAAATATCAAATTACATGGAAGTAAAAAACATTTTAACTTGTTAATTAATTTTCAGAATATTCGAATCTCATCGGGAATAATCTTTTTTATTATTGATTTTTAAATATTTACTTATAATGTTTGCATCATAAGTTTAATTTAGGAATCAAAATTTGTTAATTTATTTGTTTTTCCTAAGAGAAATCGGAGACATTTGGTTGTTGATTTTTGGAAATTGAAACCAAATTCTTTGTCCTTTTTCTTAAGTAGGTTGAAAAACCATTTGGAAGAGTTTTTGTCTGAAGATATGAGTAAGCCATTTGGCAAAATTGTAAACCAAAAGCACCTTTCTTTTGTAACTGAATCTCAATAATGCCACCTAGTTGGCTTCTAATTCAATTGCTCTCACACATTAATTACTAATTAAATGGATCCAATTTTTTTATAAATATTTAAAAAAAAAGTTACATTTCGGGTTATTATCATATAGAGTATATAATTCATGTTCATTACTACTTTATTTTCAAGTTTAAATTATTTTAAATCTTGAGTAATTATTATAATAATGATAAATGAGAAAATTACCCATCTGTATTCTTGTTGATCGATCAGAGGCAAAATAGGTCGGAAGAACATTATAGACTATATATAACTTGTATAGTTATTTCTTTTAATTAAATAAAATTCATCAGTGAGGATTCGTATCGGATTCTCTCATTTCCCACGTTTATTACTTGACCTTTATTGTAATGGACAATGAGGGTATATATGAGATTGTCAAATTATTTTTTTTATACTAATAAATTAAATTAAATTTAAAAAATTTTCAAGTTTAAATTATTTTAAATCTTGAGTAATTATTATGATAATGATAAATGAGAAAATCACTCATCTTTATTCTTTTTGATCGATCAGAGGCAAAATAGGTCGGAAGAACATTATAGACTATATACAACTTGTATAGCTATTTCTTTTAATTAAATAAAATTCATCAGTGAGGATTCGTATCGGATTCTCTCATTTCTCACGTTTATTACTTGACCTTTATTGTAATGGACAATGAAGGTATATATGAGATTGTCAAATTATTTTTTTATACTAATAAATTAAATTTAATTAAAAAATTTTCAAGTTTAAATTATTTTAAATCTTGAGTAATTATTATGATAATGATAAACGAGAAAATCACTCATCTTTATTCTTTTTTATCGATCAGAGGCAAAATAGGTCGGAAGAACATAATAGACTATATACAACTTGTATAGTTATTTTTTTTAATTAAATAAAATTCATCAGTGAGAATTCGTATCGGATTATCTCATTTCCCACGCTTATTATTTGACCTTTATTGTAATGGACAAAGAGGGTATATATGAGATTGTCAAATTATTTTTTTATACTAATAAATTAAATTTAATTAAAAAAATTTTCATTGCATGAAAGTTGCTCATGTAATATGCATACGCAAGTTCCTAACTTTTTCATAAAATCTAAATTGTGGTAAACTTTACATTGCTTTTCTTTTTCAACAGACGACAAAGAGTACTCTTACGAAAAAGAATAAAGCCAAGAAGAATAAAAATCGTGTTTGGTTTTCAGGAAAAAGAAAAAATAGATGAAAGAAAGAAAAGAAAAATGCACCAATGCCAAGCAGAGCAACGTAACTAACAGATTCTTCGTTGTTGTCTATTTGCCATTTGAAACCCAATTTTTTTTTTTTTTTTTTTTTTGGTACCAAAAAGAACGATAAAACTATTTTCGAGCTATAAAATCATTATCGTATCAATTTCTTATTATAGGCTACTTAAGAAGAATTTAAGGGTATTTGTCTTTTATAGGCTACTTAATGGTAAAAGTTAAATTTTTTCTACGGAAAGACAATAATAAATAATATTAAAAAACATAGGGATAAGATTATAAAAATAGATGGACAAAATAATTAATTTTGTATAATATTAGAACGATATTATAATTTTCCCTTCATTTAAATGTTGAAATCAGCGCCTAATTCTATTTATTTTATTTCGGAACTTTTTCTTATGAGCTATTAATTGTTTCGTAGTTATATTATATTTGGATACTACTAATCTCATAAAAATAATTATTCATATTTTTTTTTCAAATTAATAAATTATGTGCTTATTTTATTTATAATTATTTAAAGTAATAAATAATTGCCAAATGTTATTATAAAAGTTTTAATTAATTTTTTTATTTACATAACACTAAAGTAACATTTTCACATTTATATGTGCACATACACATACAGACCTGTATGTGATAATTTATAAAAATAGTTATACTATCAAGAGTCTTTTTTTTATTTCAACAGTAGTTTTAGATGATGTTAGAGGTGTTATGTATTTTTGGGTACAAAAACCTATATATTTTCACAAATTCTTTAATGTTTACAAATTATGTTATAAATAATAATTTTATATTATAGCCTATATAGTAGGGATAGTCCTTCCCTTTGAATAATAATTATTAAATTGATAATAACTTTTACGGTGGATGTGGTTCAAACTCGAAACCTTTTACTCTTTAGCTTTTCTACAAAACGTGGAAAGATCAAATATATCACATATGATTGGCTCACTTTGTTTCCATTGAATTTTTGAACATTTGATACTCAAATTATTAACAATAATTCAGTAAAGGATTATAATCTTTTATTAATTGAAAACGGGTAATTAACCCTTTAGTCCCTGAACTCAAGATTATTATCATATCCTTATTATTTAGCAGAATCATCGATTTGTCCCCTAGATTTAGTCTCATTAAATTATTAAGTAATTTTGTTTAAAAATTACTAATTAAGGGACTAAATAGTAATACAATAATAAGTTTGGGAGGACTAAATAGTAATATTATATTAAATATAAAGGATTAAATAGTCAAATATTAATATATTTAACGAAAAAAATTACTTGGACTGACTAAATAGTTTAACATTGGTAGACTTCAAAGACCGATAAATTATTTTGTCAATCAGTAAGGATGTAATGGTTATTTCCACCAAAATTTAAAACTAAGGTAATATGTTTGGTAACAATATTTAAAATTAAAATTATAGTTGCATCTAATTAATTAAATAAATTGGTCAAAGATTTAGGAAATACCAAAATAAGAATAAATATAAAAAAATATTATCGTCATTTGGTTTATATATCTTTAAACTAATGTAATATTTAAGCTGGAGAGACACATACACATGTCACGTGATATGGCACGAATATTAGATATGGTAATTTTTAAAAAGGTAGGACAACGACACATAACATATAATATATAACACGACAGGAATTTGAGATATGGTAAGTTTTAAAAAGGTAGGATAACGATATATGATATATGACATATGACACGATAGAAATATAAGATATGGTAATTTTTAAAAAGGTAGGACAACAACACATGACACGTGACATATAACACGACAGGAATATGATTATGGTAATTTTGAAAAAAGTAAGACAACGATACACTTAGAATACACGCATTTAATAAATATAATTTATTTATAATTCAAATAATCATTTACAATAAGTCAAAAATATAAAAAAAAAATAATTTCTTATTTTAAGATCATTAGTTAAGTTTTCAAAATTAACATCATCATTTAAATATCTTTAGTTTATTTAGAGATAAATTAATAATTTTAAGACTTGCAACATCTCTAAAATAGATCAAATTAATGTCATATTTTAGTTTGTGCAACATAATATTGTCAATTCTTTTTTTATAAAAGCATTGTGAATCACTGATTTCAAATCAATATTTTGACTCAGTCCTTGAATTTGATAACAATAGATATCTAATAAGTTACAAATTGTAAATTATAATATAGAGTTTTTCATTTCTTTATATATTTTTTAATTTTGTATTTAAGTATTAATAATTATCAAATATATATTTAACACAAAAATTTAAAAATTTTTTTAACAGTCTTATAGAATTTTGAAAAGTATCTCTAAAGTGTTTTAAAAAGCAATGTTTTGAGAACCGATGAAGGTAGGGGTTTATTGAATCGAAGAGTTCAATTGAATTAAATACGGTTCAACCATATTTTTATGTATAATATTTTTAAATATATTTGTTAAATCAATTATAAAAATATCGGTTAAAAAACTTTAATATTAAGAAATGCCCAAATTTGACTTTTACAAAAAAGAATAAAAATCAATAAATAATATTAAACAAAAAGAATAAAAGATGACTAAATTTAATATTAAACAAAAAAAAACAATTAATTAATTATCATAAATATAATACTCCCCTATCTCATTTTGTTTGCTTATTATTTCTTTTTTGGATGTTCCAAAATATTTGCAAGGTTTTTAAATTTATATAATCAAATAATTATTTTTTATAATAACCTTCATGATTATTTATTAAATGAATGATTTTTATTAATATCTTAATGAGTTCAGGTTAAAAAAGATAAAATAATTTTTATTAACCAAATTCTTGACGTACGTGCTTTGTCAAATCATGCAAACAAAATAGGACAGAAAGAGTTTTATGTTTCATAATTGGGTTTGAAATTGGACACTTTAGTTGATTTAGTTAACAAAATAAGACTTTAGGCTTAAAAATGAAGAGTCACAAAAGTTTAAAATATCAGTAAACGTAGAGTTTAAAGAGGCCTGTATTTGAATAGATATGTAATAATTGACTAGTTTGATTTGTCAATTTTCACCGGTTTTTAAGACCTATATTTTTATTATCCAACTCGAATCGACCATAGTCCGGTTTCTAATTAAATCAGTCGAACCAGCCAGTGCAATTTGATTTTTTGAACCATATTAAGAAGTATCCTCGAAGCGCCTAAGATGTATTCTTAAAATGTTCAAAATTAATAAAATAAAATAAATAGTAAGACATATTTTTTAAAGTAGGAGTGTCCAAATGGTGATGAGTACAACACTTGTACGTTGAACCTTTGAGATGTCGATGTGACTTATCTTTGAAAAATATTTTCCAAGAAAAACGTTTTCTTTTAAAAATATTATCCAAATGATTTATTTTTTGTTATTTGATTGCAATATTAAAAATTAGTTAAAAATATTAAAATTTTAACCCATAAGACTATATAAATATTAATAATAATAGAAATTTTGTATTTCAAAAATTTTATTGTTAAATATAAGAAGACTGCAAAAAAAAAAAAAAGTTAAATTATGAAAGTTGCCGGTGACTGGTGGTGGTAGCCGACGGTGGCCTATGATAATGGTGGTGGCTGATGATAAATGGTGACTGGTAGTAGTGACTATTGATGATTAATAAATTAAAAAATATGGATTTGTAAGGTTATAACAAGTTTGTCAATGTGGTGCTAAAAAAAAACAAATTTGTCAATGTCTGAAAAATATTTTACGCTCATGAAAATAGAAAGTTATTTTCCTTAAAAATGACTTAATTTTCTTTTGATCAGGAGAATATTTTCCGTTGACTTATTTTCCTAAATGCACCAAACAACGGAAAATTGTAGAAAATATTTTCTTTAGTTTGTTTCTGAAAAATATCTTGCAGAAAAATATTTTTCATAATTTTTTGTTGTTTGGAGTGCTCAGAAAAATAAATCAACTGAAAATATTTTCCTGGTCAAAGAAAAATTAAGTTATTTTTTAAGGAAAACAACTTCCTTTCGAGACAGTAAAACATTTTTCGGATATTGGCAAACATTATAAATGCATATTTTTTAATTTATTAATCATCATAGTCACTATCACTAATCTCTAACTACCACCGACCACCACTACCTATCACCATCACCGTCCACCACCACCGGCCACTGGCCACCAGCGGCCAACACCTGCTGCGTTCATAATTTATATATATATATATATATATATATATATATATATATATATATTTACATTCTTTTCATATTTAACAATAAAAATTTTAAATTATAAAATTTTATTATTATTAATATTTTTTATGGTCTTATAATATAAAAACTTTAATATTTTTAACTAATTTTTAATATTACAAACAAACAATGGAAAATAAGTTATTTGGAAAATAAATATCTTTCATGAAAATATTTTTCAGTAAATAATTTTTCTACAGATTATTTTACGAAAATAATCGGAGACCGAGTAACACAAATAGTTTAGTGCGCGCTGCTTTTGCTATGAAAAGGAAACGACAAGCAATCTACTTTCCAATTTGATTTAAACAAACCGTCAACCTCTGCTAGGCTAGCTAGATACTGGGAAGCTATAATGTTTACTGTCTTTCAGTCTTTAAACGACAGACCGTGCAGTTTGTAGATAGACTTTCGCCATTATATAGAGTTTAGTACTTTGGCTCCGTAACATTTATATTAATATTTAGAATTTGAGACATCACGTTATAAAAAGTTACTTCTTCAACTTTTGATGAGATAGAGTAAAATAGCTATTAGGATGAGACGACAGTAAACAGTTATTAGAATCGCTGAATTGACTGCTGAAACTCTTAATTTTGACGAACAATTTGTTAAAATCGCAGTAGAGTGGTTCAAAATCCAAAGCCCTTGAGAAATCCTACTTGGCTAATAAATAGCTGATTTTAGATTATTAAAAGGATAAGATTTCTTTTAGACGATTGAAAATAAAAATTATATATATACACAGACACAACATTTTTGTCCGTTGTGACAAAATTCAAGAAGCCTTTGGCATTGGCTTTATCCGACTCGCTCTTGAATACAGGAACACTCCAGCAAGAGCCATTGCAGTTCCTGTAGGTTATAAATACCAGTAAAGTCTCAGACCCATACAAAAATAAAGAACAAAAGGAACTTCTCATTTGAATAATGGACATAATTGATAATTAAGTTCAAGTCATAAGAAAGTTACCAAGGGAGTTTATAGGCGATATAGGAGTTTGGAAGAATATGACTGAGGAGACTATCACAACTACACGCTTCACACTATTTCCCACAGCATGAGTAACTGGATTTACCATCTGTAGAATCATATAGGAGACCTGCACAGAGTAAAATATACACATGTAACTAAGCATGATTCGGGAACGAGTTGAGGTCGGTTATATGAATCATTTGTTTACATTCCACTTAATTCATTGCTACATCATCACTGATAGCCTCATGATATGCTTATCATATACGGAAAAATATGTATACATGTATAACTTAGGGTATAAAGCACAGACACAGACACGAGACAAGGTTTATAATAAAATACAAATGCAGGTTGTGTTGAAAAGCATCCAACAAAATATGTAAGACTCAAGTTTCAGCCAAGTACTAGTGCTTCATAGAAAGTAGGGAACCTGAGCCTATGCGCCTATTGGATTAGTTCCACATTGGTCGAGTGTATGTTCTCTAGTGCAAGATATCATATGTTCACACCTTTACAGCCCTATTTTTCCTTGAATTTCTGATGTATCAGGAGGAAAAAAAATGCTTTTAGATGTTAAGAATCACAAATTTTATGCATTAACCAACAAAAAAAATGTCTAAAACCTCACTTGTTGATAAGAATGGAAGCACAAGCCAGCGAGAAGAGATCTTATACATAGGTCTTTGACATTCAAGCCATGGTTGGCCTGAAACAAGAAGGAAAGAACATGTCAATATGATCATCTTCAACAATATGGTAATTTCAATAATTATATGTATGGAATCCCAATCAAAATTTTGGATTCTACTCACAGCAGACTGGAGGTATGAAGGAGTAAACTTGATTCCTTCCATGAAAATAGCTGTTGGAGCCAACAGGATGAAAGAAATAATGGTTAGTACTGAGAAGAGATTGATGTTGTCCAAAGTTTCCTGTCAAGAACACACTGTTTGTCAACTCCAAAGTTCAAGAAAATGATATAAGAACCAGAAATTATTTATTTTGATGCAATCGGAGAGATAAATTAGTGGTGGTAAGTGTAAAATCAAGAAATTGGGTATCTTCAGTTTTATACTAAGATACTTTGATAGTAAAAGCATCGTGTCTATACCTCTTTGTTAACCATGAACTTTTTGCTAAGTACATTTCGAGATTGGTTAGTCACATTGGAAGCCATAGCACTGCAGAAACCAATCCTGTTTTAAAACAGAGTAGTTAAGCAGATTAAGTCAAAGGACCATTCAACTTCAAACATTAAACTCGTAAGCAACAACCCAAGAATGAGTTTTAATATCTCCTTTGATTGACTAGGCTTCGACAGGATATTGAACTTATAAACTTATAGTCCTGGACACAATTTCAGTATCACTGAGGCAAAGCAGGCAAATAATTCTACATAGTCAGCTCGTGAAAAGAGTTCTTCATGCACTCATCAAAATGTTTTTCAAAAAAGTGAATTATGTTCTCTTACCAGTTGAAAGAGGACTCAGTAAATGATGCCAAAGCCACTCCACCAACTATTGGGACAAGGGAGGATATTATCCAGAAAGAAGGCCTCTGTGCATATACAGTAGCGAAAACCTAGTTATTATGGCTCTAAAAATATCAAATATATTATAACATGAACTAAGCTAGCTCATTCCTTTGTACTTCTCTTCACATAAGAATGAAGCGAGGACTTCAATATGAACATACATTTGTACCATGTCACTTCAGACACTTTTATTCTGTTTCTAGGGCTGATCACTACTCAATTCAAATTGGAAAAACAACCGAATTTATGTTTTTCGGGTTGGTTAGATTCAGTTTAATTTTGACATTCAAAAATTTTGGGTTATTTCAACATTGCTCAATTTTACACCAAATCAACCAATGCTCACCCTATCTGCATCAGCATCCATGCATCATAGTTGGAGACTAATTCAACAATTGAACATTAATTTGTCTGTAGAAATTAACATCTAAAGAAATGCATTTATTGTGAACAGAATATTGAAAAGAAATAAGGCATGTAATTTCTCACCTCACCAAGAAACAGAGCAGCAAATAAAACTGTGAAGAAGGGTTCCATAGCTTTGATGGTATGAGTGAATGAAACAGCAACTTTTCCCAAACTAATATTAGTCAGAACGTTTCCCATTGTGTGCATGAGAGCGAGTGGCAGGATTACAGCGAGCTGAAAGTGAATTTGTCAAACCAACTTATAATAGTTATAAAATTCAAAATAGAAAGAAATTTAAAAAAAAAAAAAAAAAAAGGAAAAAAACCTGTGAACGAGTCAGTCTTGGTCTATGGTAAAGATTTAGTGACCACATTATGATAACCATCAGCATCCCGCAGCCACATTGAAAAGCAGTAACTGTTGCTGGAAATGGATACACCTTAAGAACCTATACACAAACAGCAAATGCAGATTCTTGCACTCTTGAGAGAAACTTATCACTTAAGACATATCACTGAAACAACAGACGCGGATAAAATAATAAGGAAATTTGGAAAAAAAGAAAGAAAAATTTGAACCTGTTTGTTGAAAATGTTGTAGTAGATGTTCAAAAGATACCAAATTCCAAGCATAGCCCCTAATTGTGTAATTTGAACCAAATCACCAGTCTCATTCTCACTTCTGCTCCCAGGAACTGAGGCAGCCCTTCGCTTTAAACTATGAAATCCAGGATTTGAACATAGAAATGAAGTATTAGAGAGTTCAGTCTTGAAAAACTGACAAGAAGAACCCAAAAATGAGGTTTGTCTACATGAGGAGCCATGAGAGCAGATGGGTTGGAGTGGTTTCAAAGAAGTAACTTTTAAAAATGGGTTAAGTTTGGGGTCAGAATTTCCATATAGAAGTTTCTGTGGATTGAGAAATGGGTTTGAAAGAGACAGAGCAAATGCTGTGTGCATTTTGAGGTCGAAGAACAAGCGAGAGAGACAAAGCTGGAGATTGTTTTCACATTCTTTCCTTCATATTTCTCTTATATAATTTAGATGTTGCATGAATAGTTAATGTAGTTTCATAAGCAACAGATGTTGGGTTGGTTGGTTACTCATCAAATTCGGGGTGAATGTTATAGGAGGTCAAATAAGTTCAGCCGTTAGACAAACGGGAAACGCTTCTCTAGCTCTCATTTTATTAGTGAAAATTAGCACTGTAATGTTGGATAAGACACTCAAAATCAAAACTAATTAACATTTGATTAGCAAAGGATCTATTTAATTAATTTAGTAAATGCAGGTAATGGTTTGTAAATTCAACTATTGCAGTTGATACTCAACATTGAATATTATTAATTAATGACTAATGGTAGTAAGATCAAGCACTGAAAATCAAAAATAGCAATTTTCAGCATCATATTTTAGACCATCGAAATTGTAATTAGCAGTTAATGTTGAAATTTTTAGGGATGAAAAAATGGGAATGCACAAGATGATTAACAATGTTTAGCACACCTTTGAATTAACAAGATGATATACCTATTTATAGGCTTATAAGTGAATCAAATAAAACCTACAAATACTTCTAAAAATCATTAATCCTAATAACAAAAAAATCAAATTCTATGTAGAAAATCTGCACTAAATAAAATTGAAATCTCAAAATATTTTTAATAATATTATTTTGAATTAATCCTAACATTCCCTCTTAATTCAAACATAATATTTTTTTATTACAATAATTGACAATTAAAATTTTTAATCTAGCATTTGAAGCACATCTCTTCAATTAACTTTGTTGAAGCACATCTCTCCAACTCATCATTTTGATGCACTTCTCATCAAACTAGCAAATGAATTTTAATTTTAATTTTTTTTTTTGAAGCACTTCTCTTCAAATATTGATGCACCTCTCGTCACTTTCTTTATTTTGGAGCACATCTCTCCAATATTCTCTTAGAGCACATCTCTCTAATACTCAAAAAAGAGTTTCTTCCTCTGATATTAGGGTACGACGTAGAACGGGAACTTCCCTTATGCAGGTTCGAATCTAAGGCTCTGATACCATGTTGAAATTTTTAGGGAAGAAAAAATGGAAATGCACAAGATGATTAACCATGTTTAGCACTCCTTTGAATTAACAAGATGGTATACCTAGTTATAGGCTTACAAGAGAATCAAATAAAACCTAAAAATACTCATAAAAATTATTAATCCTAATAACAAAAAAAATCAAATTCTATGCAGAAAATCTGCACTAAATAAAACTGAAATCTCAAAATATTTTTAATAATATTATTTTGAATTAATCCTAACAGTTAATGATTAAATATTAGTAATTAGCAAAAATTAGAAACTTAAAGTATAAGTTATCAGCATTGAATTATAATTTTGAACCATTAACAGATAAATAAACAATTTTTTTTCAGACTTTCTGACCCAGCCAACATTTAAGAGCTTTGATGGAGTTCCATATTCGGTAAGTGGGTCACGTGCATAGCAAGTGAGGAGAACAACAGTGGATGTTGAAGGGACCAAAAGACTATGGAAATAAGGGTTGGAAATAGATAATTCATCTTTTCATACTAATGGCTTTACTGTTTCTATCACAGGTTGGCTGTTGCTACAAGTTAAATATACAAGAAGAAATCTAATGGTGGATTATTGAATTTAGCCAGTTTATATTTTGGATGTTTGTGTAGACATTGTAGCTATCAAGCGTAATGTATGGTGTGAATTTAATTGCAGAAAAAGATGTGGCAGGCAATGCTGCAATTTTGGGTCTGCATCTTTCTACCATATATACATAGACAGGTCCATTTGACAAAGATTGAATCCAATAATAGAATTTTGTTATGTTTAATACCTACAATTCTAAAATCACTGCAGGTTGAATCTATTTTAAAAGTTTCTGATGGAAACACAAAATTCCCCTTCTTCATATTGTATTTGAATTCTGCATACAAGTCTAAATCCAAATCCATTGCCACTTATGATGCACAGAAACTCTCGGTCATGGCGTTTCTGAGTGTTTTTAAAAATATATTATTAAACAGGTTTAATTTTTTGGTTACAAAAACAGGTTTAATTTGTTACTTGATGTTTGAAGATAAAGAAAATTTGCTACATGTAAAAATTGTAAGATGATGTTAAATAAATACACGAATCAGTAAATAATAAATACCGGATGGACCATTATGTGGGCTGCTAAATGCCAATCTTCATAAAATCCCATGGCTTCTCTGCCATTAAGAGAGCGAATAGCAGCCATTAGATATCATTATTTTAATGCGTTTTCTTCTTCAATTTAACATCAAAGGAAAAGACATATCTAGATCAATACCAAAGACCAAAATTTCTTTCCAAATTTTCACAACTTCAACTTTATAAAAAAAAAAAAAGAATTCACTTCACAATGAACAGGGCACAGGCCACACAACCAAATGTGAGGACAGAACTCTTCTAACCTAAAAAGTGGACGGATCCAACCACATTCCTCATGATAGACACTTCAGTCTTGCAAAAGTCAAATAGCCAGTGTGACCTCTCGCCTCACCACATGGTCTAGCCATGATTACAGAAGAATTAGTACTGCCCTGCACATTAGTTCCTTCATTTGAACGCTGCCTTCTTTTATAAGGAGGAGATCCCAGAGAAAGACCTTCATCACCCTGGCCACAATCCATTTTCCATTCACGAACTTCATATGTCCGTAGGAGCACCTCAAATGTCCTTATATCTATATGCCAGGACAAGATATATATATTAGGATCCATAACTTCTTACTGAATGGGGATTAAACAAATTGTATTAAAAAAATATTTCAGAAAGTACACATACATACACTTAGTTAAAGTGAGAGGAACAACTGATGTGCTAAATTTACCTGTAAAGTTTGATCTCAGAGTTTCGCAGGAGCGTTGTACTTGTTCAATGCACGGTGAGAAGGAGCACAAAATCCCATCTTGTTTCAACATTTTCCCAGCTGAAGGAATGGCAAGCCATGGTTGAGGAAGATCCAAAAATACAGAATCAATCAATCCAGAATATTCGTCTGGAAATCCCTCACCCTGAATGTCTCTAACTCCAACTGTGACGAAGTTGCTTACTCCTGTCCTTTCAAAATCTTCCCTATTTAAAAAATTCAAAGAAAAAATGAAAACAAAAGAGTGAGGTCCTTAGACTCGATTAAATTGCATAGGTTCAATCTCGTGCAACTATATAAAGTGCCAATAAATATTGTCTCCCTACTTTTAAATTTGGCATTTGCCTAGTTCCCTAACTGGAAACATGCTTTTTTGAGTATGTTAACCAAGCATATCAACTGGTTCCTTTCTGATGTGAGAAGATGAGAACAACCAATTTGATATAATTTGACATAGACAGTGTAAGATCTAGATATTTAGATCTTCAATTACAATTACAGGTTTGATTTGTTATAAACTTAGTGTTTTCATTACAAAAGAAAATTCCAACTCCATTTTGGCAACAAAACAAATTTATACTAATAAATACAATAACCATAATTTGTAAAGCAAGAAACATTATATCAGGGAGATTCCATTTCTTACCTTGCTGAGGCAGCCCTTTGTTCATGGAAATCAAATGTATAAACATGTCCGGTAGGAGCAACAGCTCTTGCAAGTGAGGTTGTTAAAGATCCACTACCAGTGCCAGACTCAAGTACCAAACATCCAGGAACTAACTCAAAGTATGTAATTATAAAGGAAATATCAGCAATATAGAGAATCTGAGTCCTGTGACTTAAAACTAGGGTCCATAATTCAGGAGTTGGAGCTAATAAATATACAAATCCACCCTTGTTGCTAAACACTTTGGACCCAAAACGCTTTCCAATCCAATCTGAATGTTTAAACATACCAAAACGGTTCTGAAGTGTTGAAGTCTCACATACTTTAATGGCCTTCATTGTATCATGCTTCTCATAGACAATAACCAAATCACCATCTCTAATGCACCGTGCGAATGATAACTTATTTGTTGGGTCAGTTATCAACATCTTTAAATTTGGAATCCGTTGATGTAGGTTTGATACAAGCACAATCTGTCATGAATCAAACTTATATAAGAATAAACAAAGTAACTAGTGAACCCAATATAACTATCTGAATGAATTTTAAATAGAAAAAGGAATCTTATAAGCCTGTATCAATGTGAACAGAGGACTCGTGAGCAGTTTTCATAGTTGTGCAGCAATGAATGTAAGTTTATATCAATGATTAAGGATAACAAAAGTAAAAACATGATAAATAAACTTGCTAAGTAGAAAAGGCATAGCTTAATTGCTAGCTTCACGTCTTCTTTTAAAGGTCTTATATTCAAATCAACCACCTATTCTCCTCCCCCCCAGAAATTAACATTAGGACTTCAGTTAGCATAATAACTCTTCTGTTTGAACACTCCAAGGACATTGGATGGTTTTGGGTTAGCATTGATGCATTGCTTTCATTCCCTGAAGCCACATTCAAAAGCGACACTAACAGGTTCCCTTTTCTTGTACCTCCAACAAAGAACTCAACACAAATCAATCCGAGTTCCAAACAAGTCAACTCACATGAATTTGCTTTCTCCATTCTTTTATTTCAAAACTAAACTAATATAACCAAAACATGTATTTGTCTAAAACCAAAACGAAGCTTATAAGCAACACCAATACTAAAAAACCCTGAAAATTATATTCATGAAAAGAACAAATTGCAGGGAAAAAAATGCTCAATATGTATAAGAAAAAACCCAATTCAAAACTATATCTACAGTTCTAAAATTAAACTGAAAACACCATGAAAGTTGGCTGTTGCAAAAGAAATTGAAGAAAATAAAGATGGGAAATCAAATAAAAGAATCAAAAATTAGATTAAAAATAGATTCAAGATAGACTACAGAGTAACTAAAAAGTTAAATAATCAATCCAAGAACAAGCTAAAGCACAACGAGAGCAAAACAAAAACAGATTTCAAAAAAGAAAAACACATAGCGCGGCACTTACATCATGCAACTGATAATGACGAGCAGGTAAAGGAGGAGTAGCTAACGGCTTTTTTGGTAGGAGTAGGGTTCTCTGCTCTGTTTTTCTCTTCCGATAGTGTGTGTGTATCTTCACTGTATTTGCTTTCCGTTTTATTTTTGGACTATTGGCTCCTCTACAGGAATTAGGAATCAGTGCATTATGGCCCAAACTTTTGTACTCAATTGAGCCTTTTAGCCCATCTACATGTATATGTTAGTAGTTTCTTAAGAGTTAGTGGGGAAAAAAAATAAAGAAAGACTGAATTTGCAATAGTGAAAATTTTATTGTTATTCTTATTATTATTATTATTTATCTGTTTTTGTTTTTGGATGATATAGTATCGCCAGTTAACCTTTATTTTTGAAAAATAAATTTATTAAAAAAAATTCAAATAATACTTTCTGTTATTTTGATTGCAATATTGAGAATTAATTAAAAATTTTAAAAATTTTAATTTAAAGTATTTATTCTAAAATTTTACTATTAAATATAAAAATAATATAAAAATAATCAATATTATTTTGTTTACTTGGTTCGATAAAACACACATATTAAAAATCTAGTCAATAAAAATTATTTTTTCCCTTTTTTACCCTTAACTTATTAAGATATTAATAAAAGTCTTTTATTTAATAAATAATCATAAAGGCTATTACGAGAAAAAATAATTATTTAAACATACAAATTTAAAAGTCTTACGAACATTTTGAGTCATCCTAAAAGGGAATAACAAGCGAACAAAGTAAATAAAATGAAATAAGAGAATAGTACTTATTGACAGGGGAGAATTGTACTTATTGGTGATTGATACTGGTGGTCGACAGTGGTTGGTGACAGATGATGGTGGTTCGTGATTATTGACTATTTCGTATAATCAATAATAGTAATTATTAATGATCAATGGATTAATAACAATGTCTTCATAAGATTTTTAAAAATTTTTCAATATTCAGAAAGTTTTTGTTCTCTTTTTAAGAAAATGGTTTGGTTTTGTATTAGTATGCATTTAAGTTATCAAATTGTCTCACTTAAATTTGATATACATTAATTGACAACCAATAAGATGACAAATTTAAGTCAAAAGTTTGATTATACTTTCAAATTGTTGTAAAAGCTGATTTTTGTTGGTTATGAATCTTTTTTTTTCCTAAGAAATTCTAATTAAGGGCTTATAAGATAGGATGATGAAAAAGCAAACCTTATAATTATTGATCAAGTTACCAAATGGCTTATATATATACATATATACACACATATGTGTTTTGTGTGTCTAAAGATGTCATTTTCATAATTTCCCATCTCAAAAAAAAAAAAAAAAAAAAAAACCCTTTTATCTTCTTTCACCTATGACCTATCAAGAACTATATATATATATATATATATATATATATAATGAGTATTATCACTAGAAGATGAGGTGAGGCCTTGCTTGGATTTCTCATGCACTTTTAGCCCTTCACTTAGATATCTATGGATAAAAGCCACTCCTTCCTCCTTTACTCACCTGCATAAATGTTTATACATGGCCAACATAAATATCTCCCACATAAATATCTAAAGCAACCTTCACTTTTTCAATTACCTCTCACACAATACCCACTTGAAAAAAAAAAAAAAAAAATCAAAATGTATTATGAGCATCATCACCTTCCTTGTTTGCATTGCCAACCACAAGAATATATTAGAATGGTAAATTTCTTATTTAAACAACACTATCTAACAAAAGCTTAGATACTTTTTTAGAATCTTTCCTTCTGTTTGTATATTGTACTTGCTTCTTTTTATTACTATTATTACATGGTATTGTTATATATTTAGTAGGAATATCCCTGCAAAATTATTATTTTATTATCTTAATTGAATGATTCAATTCATAGGTTCAACATTTGATAGAGAGGTGTTTGCTCTTTCACATGAATAGAGATGATTGTGTGAAGGCACTTGCAAAACATGCTAGTGTTCATCCTACAGTCACTTCTACAGGTTCATTCTCTTCTTCTTTCTTCTTCTTCTCCTTCTTCTTTTGACAATTTTTTTTTAGCAGTGTGGAAAGAATTAGTCAGAGAGAATAAGAGTTTCTTCCAAGGATACTTTCATGCTATTTCACCCAAACACCATACCAGTGAGCTATCAACTTATATTCACAATCTTAATTACAGTTCTATGAAACTATTTAAGGATAAATTTGCTAAAATATTTTCTTTTTGCAGGCAGGCTTGCTAGGAGAGAACTTAACTATAGAAGAAGAAAGCATTGGAAGACTTTTAGAAACACTTGAAAGCAATAGATCAGCTTGTTAAATCAATTTACCAATCTACTAATAAATATGGTAAGTTCAAGACTTTTATGTGAAAAATATATAAGTTCTATATATGAAAAACATTTTTTCTGAAGCATATAAAGGTATTAATTGAAATTTAAAATTTTTAAATGCATAGTTGATGATATGAGTTTTGTGAATACACAGAAGGGGAAAGCTCAATGTACATTTGATCCTATGAAGTTGGTGGTATCAAATAATAATGATATGAGCAAAACGATGTTTTATATATATTGTTAATAGTCGAAATCATATTTTTGTACATTATCATTAAATAATGCTGTCTAGAGATAATTATGTTGCCAAGGATGACTTAATTTTATAATATTATGTTTGATTTAAACATTAAAATAAAAAATAAAATCCAAGATTGATGCATGATTCTTTCTTGTCAATAACAACACAATCACACATGTGCAGGGCAAGAAATGCTTATGCTGCCATTTGATCTTTGTTACAAATAAAGAACAAGGCTTCCTACCGATAAGACGTAATGTAATATAGTTAAATGTATTTCTAATGTAATATTTATATTGTATTATATTACATTAAAGCTGACTAAACCAAGCGTAAGTTCAAATGTCAAATGCTAATTTTTATTGAACATACAGCTTCTATAGAAAGAAAAGTTGAATCCGACTCCCTATGAACTCTCAAATGCTAATTTGTATTTTATTTTATTTGTTTATTCTATCATCAGAATAACTAAGATAAAAGATCGATTTCACCTACCATTTTATCAGACTTGCTACAGAAATTAGCTAACTGAAAACTGAATAGAAAACTGTCAAGCTATTCAGCAAATTGCAGAAGTTTATCACAGTCATGCATCCTGATAAGTAATAACACTGTCAGCAGGTTCTATGGAAGGCAAGAAGGAAAAATACCTGCATTGGATTTATGAAAACTGGACTCTTTGCCTCATTTGATCTCACTGAAACCAATTTCTATGTGCGGGCTGTGAGAAATCTTTGGCCAATCTTCCCCTTTCTCCTTTTCACATCTTTCTTCTAACAAAGGACATATACAAATAGACAGACAAGACAGTGAGGAAGGTAATCCCTCCTTTGGCATGGACTGGAGCTTAGGACAGTAAAAGATCTCCAATTCTCGAAGAGCAGTGAGGTGTTGAAGCCCCAAGCATTCCAAGGATTTCAAATTTTGAAAATCACAGATTCTAAGAAAGGTAAGAGTGACGGGCAGCAGTGTCTCCTCTGGGAATGATTCAAAATCTGAGCAATCAAGTTATACAAGCCTTATATAAAGTTGTTGGAGACTAGAGAAAGCTTTGTTTTTATTTGCATAAGAAATCCACTCATGCACTGCGCCATCCTTTCAATTCTCAAAATTTGGAGAGATTTGAATGGCTTCTTCATAGATGCATGACTTCCATAGAACTCAGGACCAATACCCAAAACACTATCAAATGCTATAATTGAGAGATCTTTTAGAGATGGTAACCGCCCAAGTGGAGGTAAGTAGGCACAGTATTTACATTCCATGAGCTTCAAGAGACTACATTTGAGAAATAAGAGTCCCCTACCCAATTCGGAAATCGTGTACCCCCATACCCAACAATGAATCATCACGTTCTAGCCTAAAGCAAAACTCTCCAGATACAGATTTAGCCAAGTTATTTATAAGGTCATTCATAGTGTAGCATGATTGATGGACACTCGATCGTTGGAAAAATGACCTGAATACCAGATCAAGGAAGTACTCATCACCTAGTTCTTCCATCTCCTTATTTTCTCTGGGTCGAACTAAAAAACCTTCGGCCATCCGTAAAAGTACTAATTCCTCCTTTTCGAATTCATAACCTTTAGGAAATAATGCACAATAAGCAAAACATTGTTTTAGATGTGATGGAAGATAATGATAGCTTAATCTTAATGCTGGAAGAATGTTATCACGCGATAAATCCCAGATACAGCTCTTCGAGATCTTTTCCCATTCTGTGACATCTCTTTTGAAATGCATTAGACCCCCAACAGTTTTTGCTGCTAAAGGTAACACTTCCTCACTATTTCTCTACCGATCATCGTCAAGCATAAATGCAAATCTGAATTCCCATCATCAAATGCATGCTTTGCAAATAAGAACCAGCAATCATCATCAGTTAATTCCTTCAAGCGATGTATTGGAACATTGCACATTGTGGATGCTACACTTTCATTCCTTGTTGTAACAATAATCTTACTTCCTCTAGCCCCTGATTTGAAAGGTCTCCGTCAGATATCCCAATCAGCATACTTATCATTCCAAACATCATCTAAAACAAGCAAAAACTTTTCCCTTCAGTCTCTCCTGTTGCTCGAGTTGAAGCTGATTTGGAGTTTGCGTCTCACAACCATCAAACTCGCCTCCTTAAGAATACGTTTTGTTACCTTGAAAACATCAAATTCTTCTGAAACACATACCCATGCTTCAAGATCAAACCAGTTCTGTACTCTGATATCATTGTAGACAAGCTGAGGAAGGGTAGATTTGCCGATTCCACCCATACCCACTGTGGTATTATATCTAGGTCATTAGCACTTGCATAATCTAATACCAATAAATTCATTATAGCCTCCTCTTTATCCCCACCATACACACAAGATTCGTCAACAAGAGAAGTTGTGGGCACTTTTGTGATATGGGTTATCTCCAAAACCTTCTCTCAAACTAAGGGCACTCTTCTGTCCAACCAAATACTCAAGTATCTCTTCCGACCTAGTTTCGATCCCCTTTTCAAAAGAATTAAAAGGAAAGAAAAAGTTCCTCTCCTGATCAATGATGGTTTGAGACCCAACTCCAAGCTCTAATCGCATACAACTGTAAAGAGGAGGACTGTCGAGAATGACAGAGAAGGAAAACAATAATAATGAAACTCAATTGTGAATTTAAATTGAGTAAAGAAAATATATTTGGAATTATAATTGTGATTTACATAAAACATTTATGGATTGTTGTGCAACTTTCGCAGTTGCCGGTTACACTTTTTACATAAAAACATCAAATTGTAACTTTGGTTAATGCTTATAATTTTTTTTTTTTTTGGAATGTAATTCAAAAACTTAATTGCTATACATTCTATAATGAATTTAAAAGGAAAAATTTAAGGTTGAAAATTTCCGATTTTTAAACAACTCTGTATATCCCGTGTAAATCCCAAAAAAAAAAAAAAAAAAAAAAAAAAAAAAAACAAATTTAAATGGTTGGTTTAACGTATGTGTAATAGATAAATAATTAGTAGCCTAATTAACAAATCTAATACCAAAAGAAAAAATTACACATCATTATCGGAAGAGCTGTCAACCGTTTGATTAAAAAGAATCGTTAAGCCACACTTGCCACAGCAATATCTGTCAGAGTGATTAGCCATAAAAATACCAGGTCCACACTCGCTACACTCCTTTCTCAACCTCTCCACTTTACCATCTTCGTCATCCACCTTATAGTACTTCAAAACAGCTAGCTTCTCCTTTTCCTTCTCGTGTTTCTCCTTCTTAGGAGTCGTAAACACCTTCCTCTTCTTTTTCTTGTTGCCGCCGCCACCGGGAAGCCTAAGCAAGAGGTAGAGAGTGGATTCGTGCCGAATATTATAGAAAGCTAGGGTTTGATCGTCTTCGAGTTGGTTGACGGTGAATATTAAGCGCTGTTGGTCTTTTGGGATTTTTGCTTTGTTTTGAATATTGATTTTCATGTCGGTTACGGTGTTCGCCGGCGAGACGTCAAGAACTAGGGTTTTTTCTGCTGGGATTTTAACAAAGACTTGCATGGTTAGTTGAATTGATAGACAATTGCAAAAGTTGATTTGTAATTGACAAAAAGAACATAACAATTATGCATAAATTGATCTTTAATGTTGCTCCTACCGAACTTAAATAAGTTGAGTTAAGGTCGGTTTTGGAATTAAAAAAAAAAAAAACAAGGGTTGATTTGGTCATTTAATGTAAATCTGGCCCATCGCGTTTTAATTTTAATTAACAAAATATAAGCCCAATTCTACTCAAATGTGCTGGGCTTTGTTACCGTTATAATTTACAAATTCTTTCGTTCATTCATAATGGGCATTGACGAGAACAAGCCCAATTATATATATATATATATATATATATATATATATATATATATATATAAATAAAATGTGAAGTAGGTAAATCATTTCATAATATATAACACCATACGCTTACACTATATTTGAGTAGCTTATAAAACATAATATAATATAATCAAATATATTTTAATATAAAATTTTATAATAATATTATATTACGTTCCATTATAGCTTATCCAACATAAACATTGATATTTAATATTAATAAGATCGAGTACTATTGAATTTCATAAAGTTTAATTTTTACAGATAAAATATATATTTATCCTGAGCACTTAAGAATTTAACTTTTAAATAAGCTTTACTAAACTAAATAGGAATTAAAAGATATTTTTAGATAATATAAGTTTTAGGAGTACGGTAGAAACTATCTAAGTCCTTATTAATACTACCTTTATTGTTTATAGTGTTTGGTGGTATAATGTTTATAATAGTGTTTAGAGTTTAAAGAGTAGATTATGAAACGTTACTGTAATAAAGCCTTTACATAAACAATGCAAAATAAAAATATAGAAATCTAAAGTTTGTTTTAATGTCTATTTTAACTTGTTCCATAATCACTTCCTTCCTCTCTTCGACTTCTAATATTTCCATATCTTCTTTCTCAATTTTGATTTCTTGTTATTGTATCTAAGTATTCAAAAGGATAATTGAATGCATAAATATGCTTATAAATTTTACAGAAAGTTCTAAAAAGCTTTTATTTTGATCTATTGAATATATTAATTTATAAATATTTTAACTTATAAAATCACCATTTTAGACATTTCAACTTATAAAAATTGTATTCATTAAATACTTATTAAATATGCAATGACATACAAATCGTTGGTTAATAATTTATGCTAAATCATGCGTAAAAAATTATATTTATTAAATATTCATTATGGAAAAAAACTACTAGAGGAAAATAATTTTTTTTAAGAAATATAATTCATTAATAATAAAATAAAGTATTATAAATACTCAATTAGATCAGACATAAAACTTATTATTATAATTAATAGAAAGTTTCCTGATCCTTCAACAACAAAATAATTATCTATATTCTTTTGAATAATAAAACTAAAACTAAAAGAAATAATATTGAATTTTTCCGTTTGAAGATAACTTTAATGGATATAAATTTTTATAGTAGCAAGTGATCTTTTAATTGATTTGGACAATAAAATAACTTCTTTTGGATCTTTTATGCTTATATTGCTTTCAAAAACTTGTTGTGTTTGTGTATGACGTACACAGATGAGTTCAAAGCACTATATGTTTATAGCATCAATGGAGGAACGTGCCGCACTACTAGACTCCATCGATCGAATATACACATCAGTAAAACAAGATCTAAATTCTCTAACTGAATAAAATCAAATATCATATCTTTTAAGAACAAACCTTTCACAAAGAAGGAAACTAAACCATAATGGATAAATGGATAAAAGAACTCCAAATATGAAGACAAAACAACAAGAAGAAAAAATAAAGAAAAAACAGATATATTAAAAAGAAAATTAATCTAATTTTATTAAAAATAAATAAAAGATTAGAGGCGAGAAGAAAAAAGAAAAATAGTAGTCTACCGCTGATTAACAACGACAATTCCAAACAAAAGCTAGACTAGAGGAAAATAATGTATATCATATTAATAGCTATTTTGACTAATATAAATTACAATATAAATAGAAAAATGTATACATTATTATATTTATAAATATAGAAAAAATGTGCAATATATACACACATATCGAAACATATATATATAGTAACCATAATCGCCAATTTTTTTTTCCAAATTGTACGACATGACCACAGATGAAAAACCAAATTAGTTAAATTAAATAATATAATTATGCTCAAACAAAAACAAAATCTCTGTTCATTTTAGTAAAGCCGCCAATGATGACGTGGCCACATAAGCAATCAATTATTGTCAAATATATCAAATCAATTTTTTTATTTATTAATTTCTTCATTGAGCTAATAATATAATTGCTTCAAATAAAACCTTCCCAAGGTAAATTTATAATATACCTTGGGAAGGTTTTATTTGAAGCAATTATATTATTAGCTCAATGAAGTTATATGTATATATATATTAAATACAATTTTAAATAATTTTATGGAATCGTGGATAAGTGTGCAATAACAATAGGGGCAAAACAATTTTTTATATACCTCTCTGCATCTAAGATTCTAGTTTTTACAGATAAAATATTGATTTAATTTGTGATTAATATAATTTTTAAAATAATAATTTTCACAGTTTTTAACTATTTAATAAATATTTAATTAAATAAATTTTATAAATTAAAGTGTTTAATAAAATAATTTTGTAAGCTAACGGTTTAGCAGGTACAATTCTATGAGTTAAACTATTTAATATTTTAAAATAAAACTAAAGGTCTCACAATATTTTATTAAATTATAAAATGATGAATTTATGCAATTGACCTATAAAATTATAAATGGTGAAATTTACATAAATCTAAAGTATTTACTGAATAATTAATTTCTCATGAAATTCTTGTGTCACATGTTTAAGAAATATTTGGTATTCAACATTGTTTATTTATTTATTTTAATTTGCTTAATATTAATCATTTATATATTATTTAAAATTTTTAATTATTTTAAAATTTACTTAGAATTATAAGTCAAGTATTTTAACTTAAGACTTGTACTAAATTAATAAATTAATAGGTTTTTAATACTTTTAATTAAAAAATTTACTCACTTAAATTGTTAATGCCTTTGAAATTAGGTTTTGAATTTTCAGTATTTAAGTAAACTACTTAAATAACTTGTTTCCATGACTTAAAATGCAAATTTTCCACCCTTCAGTTATCAATATGAAAAAGGAAAAGTATGAAAAGCTATCCTATTGTTAGGGCATATACTTTTAAATAATTGCAATTGAATATCTAAATTATATCATTTACGTTTTAAAAATAATTATGATATTCCTAAATTATGTATTATTTTATAACTGAATTATTCCATTCAAAAACCGATTTTTTAAAAAATGAAATATGCTCAATTTTTAAACGGTAAGAAGACATTTTTCAGTCATGCTGAATAAAAGAGGTCAGAATTTCATGATTTTAAATGCTGAAATTTTATGAAAAAAACTTTAATTATGGGCAGCTCCAGTTGGACAGCAGAGACTTCTGTGAGTGGTGACGTGTCAGCAATCAGCAGGTAAATTGATTTTGATTAAGATCTCATAAGTCAAAGAAAACTGCATTGACTGGGAAGTTTTGCCATTATCGCTTGCATATATACTGGGATTTCAAAGCCAAGTTAATTAAGCAGCCTGATTGGTGATTGGATAGCAAAATCAAATATTAAATAATATTAAATATTTTTTTAAATTAACTCATAGTGATTTTTAAAGATTAAAAGTCTATATATCAATTAAAAAATAAATTGAACCAAACATAATTGAATAAATTATTTTATAAATTCCCAAAATTCAGTTTCTGCTTTCAACCCTATGCTATTCAGTCTTTCTAGAAATATTCAATGACTGAGGAACTAAATTCAACACTTCACTTACCATAAAAGTAATAAAATAAATTCAATCGGCAGCATCATCTTTTATATAGACATTATGCTTTGGTAGAGAAAAATTTGAAGTATGGAATCATTAATAAAATTATTTGTGCCTAATTCACCATTTAAAAGTTAGCTAAAAGGAATAAGAATTGTCTAATTTTTACTTGAATAATAATAAATTGAACTAGAAATAATATAAGGTTCTTTATGACATTTTATAACTATTAGCAACAAGTATCAACTACGAGCTTTCGTTGACAATAAAATCAAACGGTCCTTAAAAAGGTTGTTTAGTTGAGCTAATTCATGCAACAATTAAAAGTTTTAGGTGTTTGGTATACACATTTTGGAGTTTTTACCGTAATAGCCGGTAATTAACGTGTATCTATATTATATTTGGATTTGATTACCCTTATACAAATAATTGCTAATAACTTTTTTTTTCGAGTTAATATTTTCTATGATCATTTTTCCATACTCATTTAAAAATAATTTTTTATTAAATATTAATTTAGAAAATTTAATTAATTTTTTATATATAATACATTAAAATAAAATAATATATTTAATGCAGCCTAAACCCACCCCAGATTCACCCTCGAGCTGCAGAGATACTGACTATGTTAGAAGGAACTCTTTATGCAGGTTTTATTACAGGAAATCCTAATCACCGCCTTTTCACCAAGATCTTAAAGCCAGGAGATGCGTTTTCATTGACTTCCAATTGAATATTAGCAAGACTCATGCACTTGCTCTAGCTGTATTAATTTTGCACCAAATGGCAGTCTAAACCCACCCCATATTCACCCTCGAGCTGCTGAGATACTGACTGTGTTAGAAGGAACTCTTCATGCAGGTTTTATCACAGGAAATCCTACTCACGGCCTTTTCGCCTTGTATTATAAAAGTTATTGCAATCATAATACAATATACACACATTATACATCATAATATATAAAAACAATTATATATTTTAATGTTCATTTTATATTTAAACAACAACCTGCTATCAAAATTTTACCAAACATTTATATATTAGCTAACCACTAGCTGTATATCAGTAATCATTATCAGTTATTAACTGATATAAACCGTTGAACCAAATAACTAATTAAATAGCTTTAGCAGCCATAAAGTTACAGTAATGTAACTATTTATAAGTAGCCCACTGCCTTTGAAAATCTAATTGTAGCCAGGGGGTAGTGAAATTATTATTATGACATATGCCAAATAACAAAAAAATAATTTTGGATAAATTGATTGTCAAATGTCAACAAAATATGGCGACAATTGTCTCTTTGCTTATCAAACTGAAAGCCTTCATCTATAAATAGCCATGCATTCCATGCAAGATTTCTCACACCTCATCCAAGCAAATAACAAGTTGTAGAATTCTAATTAAGCAATAATGAGAACTGCTAATTTCCTTGTAGCTCTTGCAGTCTTGGCTTCGGCATTCTCTTTTGCGATGGCTTATGACCCTAGTCCTCTCCAAGACATTTGTGTTGCAACCAATGATACCAAATATGGTGGTAAGTGTGAGCTAATTGTGTTTCTTTCTTTCCTTTGTCATCATCTTTAAGTATGCAACTAACTACACTCCTTTCATGCAGTGTTCGTTAATGGAAAATTTTGCAAAGATTCAGAGAAAGTGACAGCAGACGATTTCTTTATTACAGGGCTTAACGTTCGTAAACAAACCTCAAAAGCATTAGGCGTACGTCTCACTCTCTCAACCGTAGATCAAGTTCCAGGACTCAACACTAATGCCTTATCCATAGTCCGAATTGATTTTGCACCAAATGGCAGTCTAAACCCACCCCATCTTCACCCTCGAGCTGCAGAGATACTGACTGTGTTAGAAGGAACTCTTTATGCAGGTTTTATTACAGGAAATCCTAATCACCGCCTTTTCGCCAAGATCTTAAAGCCAGGAGATGCGTTTGTGTTCCCACATGGCCTCATTCACTTCCAATTGAATATTGGCAAGACCCCTGCAGTTGCTCTAGCTGTATTGAATAGCCAAAATCCAGGAGTTGTTACTGTTGCCAATACAATATTTGGAGCTAGCCCATCTGTAAATCCTGATGTTCTGACAAGAGCATTCCATCTTGATAAGGATTTAGTGACTAAACTTCAAAAAGAAGAATGGGTTGATCCAGATCAGCTTTATTAATTAATTGGGTTTTAGTTTTAATTAATCCCTGAAATTCTGCAAGCAGAAAATTAATTAATATCCTCATAAATAATTCACTAAATTGTAGTAAATAAAAAGAGGATATAATTTCTTGCTTTTCATTTTATTACGTGCATGCATTTTTTTTTTTTTAATCTCAAAAGAGTGTATTGTAGCATAATAAAGGCGAGGATGCTTAAATATATGCCTCTCTCACCAATTTCATGTTATTTTAAGTGATGTGTACTATTGCAAGTTGTTTAATTAGTATATGTTCTATTTTTTCTTTTTCAATTTTTGAGTTAAGTCAGTCCAACATTGATATGTTTGATTTTTTTTTTTTTTTCAATTTTTGAGTCAAGTCAGTCCCACCAACATTGATTCCTTCATACGTGTATCGGGCAAATGCGCCCATAGTGACTAGTTTGGAACTTAGAATCCCTATGAATATGCCATTTTGTAGCATTGTGTCTGGTGAAGGGAGGAAGGACTAGGGATAGCTCGCCGTGAGCTCAAAAAAAGAAAATCCAAATTTACTATATTAACTTACTTGGATTTTCTTTTTACTCTAACATAATAACTTGAATTATTGGTTCAATCGGTGATTATTTCAAAACTTATTAAGGATATGGCATAAATGTGTTAAAAAAGAGTAATGAGAATATATATTAATTACTACCACTATTTGAAGTAGTATTTAGTGTTTTGATTGGATCAAAACACTATCTTAATTAATTATAGCGTTCGATAATATAATATATATCTTAACGTTTAGAGTTTGAGACATTGTTTCATGAAACGTTATCTTCATTAACGTTTAGCGTTTCATAATTTTTTAATGACATCTATACTCATTACTTGTCTTTACCTTATTTTCTGCTTTCATATTTTTTTGTCGTTTTATATTAAATAGCTAGTCAAATAGTTATTTGCACAAAACACTTTTATTATAAGTCGCTGTATAAACGGCTAACCATTAACAGTTAATATCTAATAATTAATCACTAACAAAATAATTGACGACTATTAAAACAGCTAATAACTACTAGAACAGTTAAAATTACCGAACAAATCCTAAAATATATAAAAAAGCATCAGTATTATCGATCTTATATTCTAAACCAATTTATAACCCTAACCCTAAAACGTAGATCTTATCATACTATGAACCAAGCTATGTCGGGTGTAATTTCTCATACTTAAGTCTTAAGTTTTGTCCGATTTGATTGTATGGATTTATTTATTTTTCTAAATCTAACCCTGTGAAAAATTTTAAACTTAGAGTCTAGCTTAAACATCTAATGTCTTTGATTTGGGCTGAATCACCCATAATGGAAAGCTCAAGCTCAGCCCATGAATCTTGATGCAATACATGCATTGACGTGCAATTTGAACGGGAAAATTTCAAAAATACTTATGAAAGTGTCCTTATACCAAGCAAATGATTGATTTCTATATGAAAAAAGAGTTATATTTACCAAGACGGGATCCAAAAGGTAAAGTCGGAGCTGGTATCAAGCAAGAGGTTAGAATTTACGAGTGAAAATATGTGATATAGGCTTTTTTAGAATTGGGCCAACCAATGCTATATTTTCACACTTTTTGTGGATTTAATATTTAGACGATGTTAGATTTTTAATCATAAGCTAATCTTATTTTATTACATTACATAATATTTAGTTATATAATACACAACTATATATAGATCTTTATGTTTAAATAAAAACTTTTATCTCTATATTTTCAAATTTATTAGAAGATTTTAATATTTTTAGTTACAGTTTAAATTTAATCAGAGCGCATATTGGACATAAAAGATTCATATAAGCAATCCAAATCAGTTTAAAAACTACGACTTAATTGTTGTTGTATTCAATTTTAATTATGAGTATATTTTTGTAATTATAATTAATATATTTGATTATTTAATTTTGACACTTCCAATATCCATCATCGATCTATTATTAATTGTTTTGATTGACATTGAAAGTTCAAGATAAGTAATTTGTTTATGTAATATGGTTATAATAATATAATTTCGTGTCATTGTTAAAAGGCAAATGACAAATTTATTCATTTTCGAGAAAACTAAGATATTTATTTGATTAAATTTCAATTTGATACTTTGATTCTCTAAATGAATATATTAAATACAAGCTGTCGAAAGATCAATCTCATATAAAATAATGGTATAAGTAATTTGAAGATTTATAAGCAAATAGGAGTTAAACTCAACCAAACTCAAGTATTTCTATATATATATAAGATAGTTTTAAATATTTATTTATTTATAAGTCCATGTAAAATTTCAAATTTATGGGTTTTGTTTTTTTTTTAATCCTTATGCAAAATTAGTTGATATATACAACTCGAATAGGGTAGCTCAGTGACAAAGAACACTCGAGGTGATCACCATGGTTTAAGTCATGGGTTCGATCATCCATAATGCAAACTTCTTGAGATCAACTCTTTTACCTGTAAGGGCGAGCTGAGATTCGTCGGAAATCTTATTGGATCTTCCAATTTATTCATTCACATAATAAGAAATAAACTTATTTATTTAAGTTCAACCAATAAGTTATATAACTTATTGAATAAAAAAATAAAATTACTCATTATAATCATAAAATGATACTCATGTCACTTATCATTCAACAATAAACTCTTGATATCACTTCTTAATCATATTCAAAATTTAAAATTTAGTCCCCACAAAAGATCCCATAGAGTTATTTAAGTTTTTTAAATTTTATTTTTCGAACCACCTCGATTATTTTTTTAAACAGACGACGTTCCTTTCCATCCTTTTCTTTATTTTATATAGTTCTTTTCAATAATTTTCAGTTTTGTTCAGAATAAATATTGCATTTAGTCTCTCACATATGATATAATTGGTATAAATCTTGAGCATTTGTGGTATTCTCTTAATAGGATTATGTTTTTGATTTATTACGTTTTCTCCCCTTTTATTGGAATTGTTCCTCACTAATAAAAAGTATATATGTATGTTTTTTTTTTTATGGATTATAATTTTCTTAATATTGTTGGAGACATTAAATTTTTAAGTTTGAGTTTTTTTTTTTTTTTTTTTTTTTTTTTTTTTTTGACCAATGAAGTTCGGGAGTCCGCATATTCTTCCATCAGTATTTAGTGTTTTAGACTCTTTACATGTATAATTAAGATATAGCAAGTGTCCAAAAGGACAAAATTGCAGAAAATTTTTCTTATTGTTCTATTTGAAAAATGACTAGTTATTACTAGAAACATTAATTTTATATATCAAAATCATCTCCAAACAGAAATTTCAATTTTCTAAATTTATATTTCTTATTACTCCAAAAATATTGCAATGTACTCATATTATATTATTTAGTAAACTAATTTTCTTTTTTTTTTTTTTGAGAATAAAGAGACTGCGCATTTTTGTCAATACTGTGGCTTTTATCCGCGAATCCAGTGCATCCAAAGAGGATTAATTGATCATAGTATTTTTTTTTTTTTTTTTTATAGAAAAGTTATATATTTATACTCGCATTTCAATATGTCCGCTATAGAAAAAAAAAAATTAAAAGTTTTTGTTTTTTTAGAAAAGTTATATATTTATACTCGCATTTTAATACGTCGACTAAAGAAAAAAAAAAATAGAAGTTTCTGGATCCGCCGACATTAATATAAACATTTTTTTTTCAAAATTTTGTTTATCTAATTGTTAAACTTCTTTTTTGATCCCCTTTAATTGAAGCATAGCTTTACAACAAAGAAAGACGGAAAGAAAAAGGTGAAGCATGATCCAAAGTATATATGAATTATTGTTGCTTTCGTTTATATCTATCTCTTGGCTGTGCAATGTGCTAAGCTAGGTCCGTATCTAACCCCCTTGTTTATGCATTTTGACAGATATAATAATGGGCAGAGATGTGCATAACCACCGATTGGACCGAACTGAACCGAACTGATCAATTTCAATTTGATCAGCTATTTAAGGGAAGTTCAGTTTATTCAATTTGAACTGAATTTGTTATTTAATTTAATTCGATTTAATAGAAGTTCATCGGTTGAGTTTAACACCGAACTAAAATGATAAAATTGATCAAATTGGTTGAACTGATTGATTTGGTTCGAATCAATTTGGTTTAGATGTCAATTTCAGTTTGGTCTCGTCCAAAAACTTCAATCTTGTATTTTTCTTATTTTGATTCGATTTAATTTGAACTAAACCGACCGTTTTCTCACCCCTAATACTGGGGTAGGAATATATGTCAATGATTGTTACTTCGCATACAACATTCTTTCAATAGCATATGGTTAGGTGCCCATTATCCAGAGTTCAAATTGGTTGAATCCAGGAGTTAGGAATTTTTTTTCCCTTTCAACATAAAACATTTTAGTTGAAGCAAATAAAACTAGCAGAATTGTTTTGAATCTGGAATTAATTTTTTATTAAGATTATTTGTATTCTTTTTTTATACTTACAATCAAGATATCTCGAGTCATTTTATGTGCAAGGAAATATTAAAAAATGCACTCTCCAGTTTCGCAATTCTTATTTCTTAAGTATTCAGTAAAAATTGAAATCTGAATTTGGACAATTAGGAGTTCTTTTTATATCTTTACCAATTTGACTAATTTTGGTTGAGCAATTAATTTTTTATATTATGAAACAAAAATTCAATAACTGAATTGCTGAGCTTAATGGTAGAGGTAGCAAGTTTGTGCATTGAGCTGGATTATATTGATTAAGGACCAATTAGAGGTCAAAGGAAACTGCATAGATTGGAAACTTTTGCCCTGCTATTTGTGGACATTAAGGAAATCATGCTTGTATTATTATAAATATGGTGTTTCTTACGGTGAGAGTCAATCTTGATACTTGTAAGAATGCAAATACAAATTCGATCTATTAGAAGCGAACTTTACTGGAGGGGTTACAACTATTTGTGCTCTATGGCCCAAAGGGATACACCTCCTAATTATATATATATATAAAATCGTTTAAGTTAATTAATTAATATTAAGTAAGAGCAAACTACGTAATCAAATATAATATTCTCTTCAATAATAAGATGTTGGTTGATGTGATTAACAATTTCAATCCTTATAAGAGTAAGAACACAAATTTAATCCCCGAAAAGTACATTTTACTGGGAGGGCCGAACACCTTTATGCTTTACGGCTCAAGGGGATTAAGGTCATGTTTGATTGGGGGTAAGTAAATACGGAAAATTGAAATTAGCCATATGTTTGGTTGCTACTAGAAGAGAAGTTCCCGGGAATTTAAAAACCTCACTTCCTTGACTGTATAGGAAGTTACTTCCTCCCCTTGCTCTAATAGATTGTTTGGATGGAGGTTATTTAATAGGTTTGGATAGTAGAGTAAGGTAGAGGGGAGAGTTATTCAGTCATTTGGGAAGAGAGTTTGAGTTTTTGAAAGTTATTTGAGGGGTTGTAAATCCATTTAAACACCCCACTTTTCAACACCCCGAATTGAGGTGTAAGCATAGCTAAAAAATTTAATTTTCAAAATTATATTTATAAATCTTCCATGGCAAGGATATTTTTGTAATATTTATATTTAACACTATCTTTTTCTACAATCAAACCAAACAAAACAATGTTATTAAACCTTAATTTACCATACCTTCCCCACAAGCACAAAAAATACATTTATCATACTTTAGAGTACCATACTTTTACTATATCTTACTTTAACGATCCCTTCCTCCTTTCATCCAAACAAAGCGTAAGGAACTTAACTTCTTGAGCTTAAAGTATTATCACTTTCTATTTTGTACCTTTCCTTTTTTTTGGTTTGCCAAAGGTTTTATGTGAAGATTTTTTCTAGTAGTGGATTTATCATTTCTAATATCAAATATTATTAACACATTTTTATTTTCCGAGAATTTAAGGAATCAATTAAACACAATTATATTATACTTTATGGGAAGTTATTTTCTTTGAATTATACTTCCCCAAAAGTCAACTTCCTGAGAAGTAAGTAAATTGAACCAAATGAGGCATCAATCTCCTTGTTATATATATATATATATATATATATATATATATATATATATATATATATATATAAAGAATCTGGTCTCCAATTGATCTTGCGTAATTGGACTTGGTCTCAGAATTCCATATAATATCAAACAGTATTCAATTTCTTTTATTCGTAGGTAATAATCTAAATAAAAAATAATTTTTGAAACATTGAACCATTTACATTTGTTTGTGTCTGCAAATTATAATATTTATTAATTCTGTTTGGGTAGGGAATACTATATTTATGTGGAGTTTGGAACATGGGCGTGTGGGTAGCTAATGTTCTACACATACCCACACACCTGTTTAAAAATTAAAACTAAATTTAATAAATAAAAAATAACAAATAAAAACAACTTTTCAAATATCAAAATTTTAAATAAGAAAATAAAAATAGTGAAAGCACCAAATAAATAAGTACATAAATTTTTGTTAAAAAAATGATAATGCTGAATTAATAATAAAATTTCTTCTCTTATTTATTTATTTTTTTTTTGGAGTATTGGGGAGGAGATATTCAAACCTAAATCTATTTTGTCATGTCGTATATGCTCCTACCCCTAGCATATGCCTTGGTGTGCAAATAGTAACACCACAACTAACAAAACTCATACAACACGGAACTTAAGATGCAGATTCTATTTATTTCAAAATAAGATAATTACAGTAATATAATAAAAATAAATAAAATATAAACAATATTAAAATGAATCTACCTTTTTTTTATAGATATTCACAACTAAGTTTGAGCACACATTAAGGTTTTTATGTCCAATGAGATTGAATCACGTTCTTGTCCCATCTTTTGTTTTGGATTACTTCAATATGTTCTCAGTAATTTATAAAATTATTTTTGTAGTTTCCAGAAAAAAAAAGAAAACATTTTGTATTTCATAGTACAATACTCATTTTGGAATTTTGAAATTTAATATTTTATTTTAAAATTTGTTTTAAAACTTTTTGGGAATAGTTGAAAATTTAAATTTTAATTACATGAGTAATTTTTAAGCTTTTTGAACCATTTTCTAGTTAAATACTAGAGACTGGCGGTAAGTGATGATGGTTTCTGGATTCCAAACACTGTAAGGAAATTTCGGTAGTTCCCTGAGCCCCATATCCATGGAAGATGGGCGGCACACATGGTGGTGCAAGGGAGAGACGAGTCCAACCACTCCAGTTAACCCTTCGACGGCTTTTCCAACTCAAACTCGCCAATCGGACCTGTGTAGGTAATTTCAAAACCCTTAAAATTCAAAACTAGTTTCAATTCCCTTATAAAATTCCATGTTAGAGCAACAGAACTTATTTAATCATGTAATTTTGAATATTTGCTATGATTCTGGTTGCAAAGAAATGTCTTATATTTTGTCTAGGTTAACTTGAATTCTTGGTTTTGAAAACAAATGTACTTATAAGTACTATATTGATTTGAATGGAGGAGATGATATTGGATAAGGATCGACTTGGAGACATAAGGATGCATAGAGCATGTTCTGCTTCTGCAACTTTTTTTTTTTTTTTTTTTGATATGTTTATTGAGTTTGTGGAGCCTATTGAAGATTGTGTTTTTGCATTTCATGTTTACCTGTATTGTTATGTTATGTTTTTTTTTTCCTTTCTAACCATCCGGTGTCTAAAGCCCATTGACCCGACTAATTTGAATCGTACTAAACAGGCTCACAAAGGGGGCAAAACGCTCTCTTCCGAGTGTTTAAAATGATTCCATATCAAAGCTCGAGTTCGAAACCTTTGATTAAGAGATAAAGGATTCTTGTCATTCGATCTTATCCCTTTTGGATAAAATTAGAGATTACGTGGAATCATTTAGGGATAAAGAATTATAATGTTTATGAATTTTATGGTGAAAGATAGGTGGGGATGATGGTGTGGTTTCTTTAGGTAACATTATTTAAATATAGCACATAGTATGGGATGAGAGTTGCTCCCTAAAGTGAGGTATAGTATGGTTTCTTGCACCTAATTCACATCCTATTATTATTTGATTATATGATTGTTACTTGAGAACTCGAACAATGTGCAGACACTAGATGTCGGTAGTTGCTAATAGAACGAAGTTACGAGGTTTAAGTGTATATTTAATCTCCTTTAAGAACTATATATATACTTAATTTAAAATGTTAAAAAAAATTCAGAAGTTAGGCAGCAAAACGAAAGAAAAAGAAAATCACTATTTGATAAGTAAATTTTTTTAAAAATAAATTTAGAGGTAGGAGGGGCCAAGGTCCATGGCCCCCAAGCTTCATCACAATATTACCTAAGCAACTTTTCAGGCTTTACTTGATGGGTGAGGGAAGGTCGTGAAGAAAGGTTTTATAAAGTTATGCAAGTTAACCATAAATTTATGGCAATTTAAAGTAAGGTAGTTGTATTTTCTATATTTGGGAATAAATAAGGTAAATGAGATATAGCAATATTACAAAAATACTCTTCTCATAGATTCTCGTAGTAAAATAAAATAATGACACAATCTAATAAATTATGACTTAATTATTCATTCTATCGATAAGATATCTCTTAATTTAGTTTTTTTTTTTTTTTATCGGCAAATATAAATTTATTATTATTAGAAAATAGCTTAAGCAAGTAGGAGAAACTTCCCTAATCCAGGATTCCACACCCAAGCCAGCATGCTTTCTCTAATACACTCTCAAAGCCTAAACCTAAAAAAGAGGAGAAAAGCCTACTGCAGATACAAGAAATAAAACTGCAACCTGAACATAACTAATAAGAGGGGCTTCTTTTCATGAAGGAGGAAAAGAAGTAAGGAAGGGAAATAAAACTCCCACAATCAATTATCCCAAGAGCTAGTAGGTGAGATTAAAGCCAAGCTAAAAAAGGATTCACCTTATCAACTCCTTTAATGGATTAACATATCATGAAAAAATCTCTTTCGAACCCTTTTCTTATATATCTCAATTAACATATCATCATAATATTAATTCAACACGGTTGATTGAGATCTGCCTTCTATTTTTTTTTTAAAAAAAAAAAAAAAAACTCAATTTAGCACATTTAAAATGTTATGGCTAAAGGGCATGAAGTTGATTTTGACAAATGAAATTTTATTGTAGAAAATTAAATTAAGAAGTGACTTAAGTGACTTAGTACGTTTGATTTCAATAAATGATATCTATACAGTTAGGAGTTTAATTTCTGAAAGATATAATTATAGAGATTCACAATCGAAGAGCTCAAAATGTGTGTAAAGATGTGAATATATTCTAAGGAAAATTTCTGTATGTTGGTTGAAATCAACCAAAAAAAAAATATCCAGAAACCAACTTTGATAGAAATTTACTTTCATTGTCCACCGTCACAATTTTCAAATGATAATGAATATTTTTGTGCAATAATTGAAATTTCAAATAATCCTCCTTGTCTATAAATAGCCATGCATTTCCATGCAAGATTTTGTCATCTCTTACCAAACAAATATAGCTAGCTAACTAGCATATACATAAAAAAAATATATCAAATTATTAACTTTTAAGCACGATGGGGATGGCTAATTTGCTTGTAGCTCTCAGTGTTTTGGCTATGACTTGCTCATTAGCCATTGCCTACGATCCTAGCCCTGTCCAAGATTTCTGCGTCGCAACCGATGACACGGCTTGCGGTGGTATGTAACAATTAATTTCCTTTTCTTGATTTTCAGATTTAGTTTGTCTCTCATCAACTTTATTATTGATCAATAATGTTATGATAAATGAAATGATAATTATTTAGTTTGCGATAGTTATAATTGTTAACTTTCATGAATGAAAGTAGCAATGGAGGCATATAATTAAGGCGAGTAATTTTTGCCTGCACCTGATGTATTTTTATACTCTCACTAGGAGATATAATTATATATGCCCACAAAAGCAAAATTAGATGCAGATTTTTTTTTTTTTTTGTCATTCCACTGTGATTCACACCATTAGAGAACACTTGAGAAATAATATTAATATTAGTTTTTAATACATAGAACTTTGTGATGGATTATACCTTTAAAATCACCAAGTGATTAAGATTTTTTTTTTTTTATCAGCAACAATTTTTTTTTTATTAGAATAAAAGATACCATGAAACGTTAGCATTTTCAGGAATTAACCTAAGCCAATAGGTTTTCCCCAGTACACCTATTAACTAGCCTGAAAATATTATACAAAAACTTCACAAAAACAATACAGCCGGATCAGGAAGCTAGTCCTATAATACTTGTAATAATCAGTATAAAAAGACATTTATATATATAATTATTGTCAAAGTATATGCATATGCATATAATTTTCAATATTTTTTAAATCGAGTTTTTTAACGTATGAGTTGTTTAATGTTGGTAATTAATATATCTCAGTATATTTCTTTCAATTAATAAATAATGACATTATTGTTTGTTGCATTTAGTATTAGTAAATGGAAGATTCTGCAAGGATCCACAAACTGTAACGCCAGATGACTTTTCCTATTCTGGATTCAACATTGCTAGAGAACCCTCAAAACAACTTGGAGTCCGCACAAATTTATTAACAGTGGAAGAGATTCCTGGCCTGAACACCAATGGCCTCTCCATAGCTCGTATAGACTTCACTCCAGGCGGTGTAAACCCACCTCACAGCCATCCTCGAGCTGCAGAGGTCATGACTGTCATAGAAGGAGCTCTATATGCAGGTTTTATCACTTCGAATCCCTGTCACCGTCTTTTCGCCAAGGTTTTAAAGCCAGGAGATGTTTTTGTATTCCCATTTGGGCTCATTCACTTCCAAATGAATATTGGGAAAACCCCTGCAGTTGCTATAGCTGCATTGAACAGTCAGAATCCAGGAGAAATGACCTTGGCAAATGCAGTATTTGGTGCAGTTCCATCTGTTAATCCTGATCTTCTTGCAAGAGCATTCCATACGGACAGGAATATAGTGAATGATCTTATTAAGCAAGAATGGGTCAACCCATCTGAGCTTAGTGACATTATACAAGGAAATATGGATTTCTATCCTCATCCAACTTGTTAATTTAAGTTCTGGGAAATGCAAATAAGAAGAAGAGGATGTGTATTTATATATATGCATATCATATATGCTTCATGTTATTGTAATCATTCAATAAGTGTGAGGATACTACCTCTATGATTACAAGGGCGGAGCATGGAGAGACTCAGCCTCAGCAATAATTATTTTTGTTCAAAAAATTTACTTAATAAAAATAGTGCATTTTATTTTGTTTTTACTTGATTTTGGAGTCTGGCTAATCTTCTGATTATTAGCAGAATTAAATATATATTGGAATTACTAATAAGGTATTGGTTGAATTGGTTAGCGACTTTAATTCCGATAAGGGTGGAAATACAAGTTTGATCCACGGAAAATACATTTTACTAGGAGATCAAAAACCTTTTACATTTTACAGCTGAAGGGGATTAAACCTCTTGGTTATACAATATTTATTATATACTACAATTAATTAATATGATAAAATTAAATCTCTTGTTTAGATATAATAGCAAAATAAAAGAGCGGAATCCTCTCTTTATTTTCCGTGAGTCTATTTTTTATTTTCTCCAAATTAGACTATTTAAATTAGGTTGATTCAAGAAAAAGCAATAAATTGTTATTTTTGGTCCTTTCTTATTTTTTCAATTTCCTAAATTAAAAAAATTAAACATATATATTGGGAATTTGTTTAGAAAAACTTGTAATCGGATAGATGTAGAGGTCAAATAAAACTGCATGGAATGGAAAATTTTGCTCTGCTGTTTGCGGGAATTAAGAAAGTTGTCGTTTGTATATTATAGCTTGCGAATCGGGGCTTCTAATTAAGCTAATTAATTAATATTAAGTAAGAGCAAACTGACGTGATCGAATAGATTCCGGTCTCCAATTGATCTTGCGTACTTGGATTTAGTCTTAAAATTCTATATAATATCACACAGTATTCAATTTCTTTTAGTCACATGTGATCTAAATAAAAATAATAATGTTTGAAATATTGTGCAATTTACATGGATTTGTCTCTATAAATTATAATATTTTGTTTAATGTTAAAATTTATTTTTAATAACTTGAGAGTTGAAATGGGATTGTATTGATATTTTCTCTCTAAAAATCAATGATCTTCAACTCGAACTCTGAATTTAAAGTCATTTTAAACATCAGAAAGTAACTGCTTTGCTTCTTTTTATGAACTTACTTGATAATTAAACATTTCAAAACTTTTAAGTTTCAACATTTTCATAAGTTGGATTGAATCATGGATTTACTAGGTAAATCTATAGATTTGACTAAATGCCTTAACTTATATATGTGTATGTGTTATATTAATTTAATTTGATTTATAATTTTAAATATAAATACTAAATTATTTATATATTTGGTAATTCTTGCCTTTTTTAATGCTCATTCTTTCTTTAGCATAAACTTGTTTTAAAATGTTGCTATTGTAACATATTTTAGTTTAAACTTATTGTATATATAATTATTTTAATTTTGTTGGTTGTTTTTCTTATTAGAAAATTAATTAAGTTATATGATTATCATTATTTATTATTACAAAATTTATTCTGAAAATTTTGTTAGAATATATTGTGGTTCATATAAATTGTTGTATAATTATGTTTTTAAGTATATTTAATTTGTTGGTTATTTCTCTTAATAAAATACTTATATTTTATTTAAAACTGTTTTTCTTATTTATTTGATCTACAGGTTTATATTGGACTCATACCCAACTCAATCTATTTATAACTCATGGATTCACGCATTTGATGGATTGAATTGGGTTAAAAAAATCATTAACCTATACATATGGATTTAGTACCTAAATTTGATCCACGTAAGGGTATCAAAATGAATTAGCATGTCAGGTTCGACAATAATCCTCCTAATACGCAACACAATTAGAGTTAAGTGTCAACACAAATGCAATCTATTTAATAATTATGTCAAATATTTAAAAATGAATATGCCATGAAAAGTAAATAGTGATGCAAATATAATATATGTAACTCGTTTAATAAAATGGTTCATATATGAGTCAAATAATTCAACCAAATTTAGTTAAATAGGTCGTATACAGGTTAGAAACAAGACAGACATAACCCGATTAATATATATATTGTATATGAAATTATTTTTTTTATTTTTAAGTAAATAAATTAAACGAGTCAACTCATGACATGACTCATTTAAATTTATATTATGTATGAATTACTGGTTTGTGAAATCAACCTTTTTAAATATAACCCTAATTTGTTTAATTCTCGTGTCATCAACAATATTGACATCCATGCACCCACGTATTCCCTCGGGGAGGCGGGAATATTTTAACATCTTGTAGGAATATTTTCTAAAAACGTGAAATGTGAGTGATAATTGGAGACGTTAAATGAAAACGTCCTAAAGTTATATTCTCTTAAATCATTAGAACGTGGCGAGCATGTGGGAATGGGCCGGGGAGCTTTTATGCATTCCAGAGCCATTTGTTTCTAAGAAATGACTTTTGATTTGTAGCTAAAAAAATCGTTTCTAATTTTCATTTTTCATGTAGTGAAACTTGATTCCTCTGTTGATTAATTTCCATAATTTTTTAGGGTGTTATTTATTTTCTGTTCAACACATACGTATTTAAACGGGTTTAGATAATTCTAATCAGATCCAAAAAGGATTCGAGTAATGTAAATTTATTTAAGCTTGGGTACTTTATTTTATAAACGAATTAGGGTCGAATAAGGCAATTTTTGCAGGCAGCCGACCTATTGTGTACCCCAATTCCAAGCATTTCATGAAAATGTGGGTACCTACTATGCCACTAATATAGTTCCTTATCCATGGAGTGTGGGCAGCACACATGGTGGTAGATGGGAGAGGCAAGTCCAACAACTCCAATTAATTGTGGGACGCCTTTTGTAACCCTAACTCATGAATTGGATTTTGAATAAGTAATTTCGAAACCCTTAAAATTCAATTTAAAGTTCGAATTCAGATACTTGGATGTCTAAAAAATAATAAATTTTTTTATATCTGAATGATTTTGAATTTAGATGGAAGGTGACAAATATTAAAATAAATTGAGTATTTTTGTCAAAGATATGATTTATTAGTGAAAATTTTTATGATCAGGTATGACTTGAGTTCAGTTAGTTTAATGAAACGAGTTGATTTTATTGATTGATTAGTAATGGTCGATATAAATGTGATTTCGAGAGTTGTTAATTATGTACTCATAATAGTATAAATTGATTTGATAGAGAAGATGATAATTGACCTTGGAGACATAAAGATGGGTTGGGGAATGGGATGTCTGTTGTGCATCTTTTTTCTGGTTGATATGCTTGTTGAGTTTGTGGAGCCTATTGAAGATTGTGTTGTATATTATTTATCTTTTTGTCTGTAGGTATAAAATTATAATAGAAAATTCTACTGAAATTTTGGGTATAATTGTCTTAACTATCACAAATTAAAGTTCAAAACTTCAACTTTATTTTTTCTTTACACATGTAAGTGATAAGCATTATCCAATCTTTACCTGTATTATTATGTTGGAGGATCCCATCCTTGTACTTGTTCAGGACAGGATTAGGGTATGATTGTGGAATCACTTATTAGGGCAAAAGAATTATAATGTTTCGTAATGTTATTGCAAAATGGAGGTCGGTGAATGATCGTGTAGTCTCTTTAGGTTACACTATTTAAATATAGCATAGTTAATTAGCTGGACATAATCTATCCAAGCTACCAAAAGAGGTGATAATTGTAGGTTAAGAGAGTCACCGGCGATGAGAGTTGCTCCCTAAAGTGAGGTTTCTGGCACCTAATTCACATCCTATTATTTGGTTTATGATTGTTGCTTGGATGCCTTGTTTCAGCACTCAACCAATGTGTATACACTTTACATGCTGCACTTTAGTATGTATTTTCATCACTGTAGGCATTGCGGCGATCAAATAAAGTTTTTCCTACATATAATTACAAAGTCAATTAAGAGTTTTCACAAATAAATTAGTTTACGCGTCGATAGTTGCTAATGTGTTAGTACATGTAAGCATATAATTACTTTCCTTTAAAAACTATGTAGACTTAATTCTTTCTTGTTATAATAAATGATAAGTTGTTCGAGACAAATAAGTAAACAATGATAGAACTAAACGTTAAAACTAGGGAACAAAAAATTTTCAAAAGTTAAATGCTTGATAAGCTTTTTCTTTTTTTTTTTTTTTTTTTTTTTTTTTTTAAATTGAGCTAGGAGGGGCTAGGTGCCTAGACATCCGAGTCCCGGTGACAAGATTTAAACAACTTTCAAGATTTTATTTAGATGTAAGGTAAAGTTTATTGAAGTGAGCGAAATTTATTAAAGTTGCGTAATGGTAACTACATGTATGATCTGATGATAGATTCAGTTTCGAATCTCCTTATATATATAAATTAGGTAAGGTGATAATAAATTTTATGCTACCATGAATTTTCAAAATAAAGTAAGAGTATTTATATATATTTGAAAGAAAGGACACATTGTGTTGTTTAGTTTAAAGTTATTAAAGAGTAAGGTTAAATATAATACCAAAATACTCAAATCATCAATTTTGTTATTTTTATTATATAAATTTTTATGGAATAAAAAGTAATTAATCATCCCCAATTTCTCAAATTTAGTGGGCTAAAAACTTTTGAGTGGTTTTTGACCCATTAGATAACCATAAAAAAATCCTACTACTCATTAAAACTTTCATCTCGAACGATCCAATAATTTAATTTTTTATCATTGTTTATATGTCCAATGACGTTATTCTAAATTGGGAATAATATTAATTCAAATACGAAAGCTTAATTAAGATCCGACTTTTTTGATATAATATTAAATTTTATGCCTTAAAGAACCTGAATTTTTTTTTATATTAGCAAAGAAGAATTTTTAATTAAGAATTAAGTAGAAATAAATATATGTTCAGATAAAACTCAGCGATCCAAGTTACTACACCCAAGTCATCAGGCTTTTCTCAATGCACTCTATCTTATTTTGGAAATTAAGTAAAACCTGAATCCATATCCAATACATAGCCCAAAATACAAGTGACAGAAAAATCAAATTGACTTGTATTAGACTAGTGCATCAAAATTAATAACTAATGTTTGATAAGTTGAGTACTCTATTGGATTTGATAAAATTTTCCTTGATTTTATAATTTAATAAAATAAAATATGAAGTGTTGACAAAAAAAATACTAACAAATGTTTATATTATTTTGTAATAATATTTTAATAAGAATCCATTTATTAATTGATATCAGTTGTTAAAGTTTTTTAGAACTGTGATAATTTGAAAATTGTTTGAAAAATTCAGGGCAAGCAAAATTGATTGGCCATAAATAAATTATATCAATACCAGAATGTAGCTATCTTGAAGCACAAAAATTCAGAGTATAGTTATTTTCAAGGTCTCATTTTCTTACATTTTCAAACCTAATTTTAGGAATTAATAAGGAACCAGTTAAATAAAACAAGGCAAATTTCTACAGAAATTTCTGTAAGGAAAAATTTAATTGTATCTCTTCATTATAATTCAACAAACAAAATCGAAAATAAATTCTAGATAAAAAATGTACTTTCAGTAATCGGTAATAATGCTTGAAAGATAATAAATATTTTCGGTGCAATAATTGAAATTTAAAATTTTCCTTGTGTATAAATAGCCATGCATTCCATGCAAGATTTTGTCATCTCTTACCAAACAAATATCATAATACACAAGAATTCTAATTGTCACTCCTAAGTATAACGAAAATGGCTAATTTGCTGATAGCTCTTGGTGTTTTGGCTATGGCTTCCTCATTTGCCATTGCCTATGATCCTAGCCCTCTCCAAGATTTCTGCGTCGCAACTGATGATTCTGCTTCCGGCGGTATGTACATTTTGCTTTTCCTTTATTTTAATTTCCTTTTCTAGGATTTAGTATTTCATTTTCAGACAGTTAGTTTGTCTCCCATCAACTTCATTATTGATGAATAATGTTATGTTAAAGTTTCATAAATAAAAATAGACATGGGTCAGGGTGAGCAAAATTTGGCTACTTCAGATGTATATTATATTACATTTGCCCATAAAAGACTTATGATCTGAATTTTGGTTTTAAGATCACCTAGTAAGATAATTTAGTTTTGGCTTGGAAGATGATCCTATATTAACATTTTAATTTTTTGGTGCTTTTAGTATTCGTAAATGGAAAATTCTGCAAGGATCCAGAAACGGTAACACCAGATGACTTTTCTTATACTGGATTCAACATTCCTAGAGAAACCTCACAACAGCTTGGAGTTCGCACAAATCTCTTAACTGTGAACGACATTCCTGGCCTTAACACAAATGGTCTGTCCATAGTTCGTATTGACTTCACACCTGGAGGTGTAAATCCACCTCACAACCATCCTCGAGCTGCAGAAATTATCACTGTCTTGGAAGGAACTCTATATGCAGGTTTTATCACTTCGAATCCCGATCACCGCCTTTTCGCCAAGGTTTTGAAGCCAGGGGATGTTTTTGTATTCCCATTTGGGCTTATTCACTTCCAAATGAACATTGGAAAAACCCCAGCAGTTGCTATGGCTGCATTGAACAGTCAGAATCCAGGAGTAGTGACCTTAGCAAATACAATATTTGGTGCAATTCCATCTGTTAATCTTGATCTTCTTGCAAGAGCATTCCATTCGGACAAGAATATAGTAGGTGATCTTACAAAGCAAGAATGGGTCAATCCATCTGACCTTAACATCTATTAAGATTATTGATATTATGCAAGCAAATATATAATTTTTGCCCTCATTTAAATTGTTTAATTTCAATAACATATAAAGAAGAAGATAATAAGGGTGAGGATGCTTAATGAAATGCCTCCTTCACTTAAGTTGTTTTTAATTTCTAGCAGCAATGTACTATCTAATATTATTCAAAGGGGATGGCTACCCCTACTGTGTAGCCTATAATATTAGACGGCCATTAGCCGCTTATAA